>NC_080688.1:48789948-49092978 GCF_030445035.2 Dasypus novemcinctus
AAAATTGGCACGGTATGATTGCTAAAAATTATTTTTAAATTTTTATGTTGCCAAAGTGCCCTGGTGGCTGTGAAAAACAGAAATACTGCCGTAAATACAGAAAACATTAACTGGTCACTGAGGGGATCCAATTTACAACCCATAGAGACAACTCACACAGCTCACTGACACTGGTGCTATTGGGTTTGTGATAGGGCATTCAGTTCGGCTCCCCCCACACAGAAGCAAAGCTCATCTTAAATATGCAATTAAATAGATTTATTCTACAAGTTTCTCTAGTCAGTGGTTATTACTCACTCTTACTTCATTGCACTCTGATCTATAGAATTTTCATGATGTGCTCAGGTAGCCTTTAGGAAGAACCAGAACTTGTTATGAATTTTCAATGAAAAATTACTATTGTGAGATTAATATGTGCTATTTAGTTTTTTATTAAAGTGATTCAGTTTATGTTAAAAGACTTACCTATGTTCTTTGTGACCATTTTTATTCTAGCCAGATAATACTGTACTTATTAATATTAATAATTATATAGCTTGGATTATAAGTAGTAGAAATAAGGCATTTTCAGCTTTTGTTCCATCTGTAGATTCAGATTTCAAAGAAAGAAAAATAATATGTTTATATTTGGTTTCAGTGCACCAGCATGGAATAAGTCTAGTTATTCCCTTTTGTGCATAGATCATAATAGTAGAAACCGTTTGAAAAAAGTACTGATGATGTATTTATTTTGGAATGCCTTTATCATCCATTTATGAAATGATGTAAAAAGTCATTTTATAGAGTAAAGGGAACAGTGTTATTCAAGAAACAAACAAAGGAATGACTATTCATAAGGAACCAAAAGCTATGACTAAATGTTTCAAATCTCTTATTCTACATATGAGGAATAACCAAAGATATCATTAGCTCTAAGCAGGCAGGAGAGAGAAAACAAGAACTTGGATAAGAATTAGTTCAATATATATGCACTGTTGCCATTAATATTTAAGTGAACTAATCAGAAAATGAAGTATTCCATAAGTTTAAATAGAAAGTTGCTGCAATCAAGGAGTTTGATTTTACTCTTCTTCAAATACTAGACAACATTTGAGTAAAAAGCCCACTATACATTTTCAGAATCATAAACAAGGTCCCATTTTATGAATCAATGGTTTTCAAATAGGTTTCCAATATTGATGAACTAGGTATGATGAGAGGGTATTCTCCATTAATGAAATATTTTATAGTTTATTAAATAAATGATGGAAAATATTTACAGTCCTCAGCATCAAGTGTCACACATTAAAAAAAAAAAAAGTCTCTCAAGAAGCATAGCGTCTATTATTCAGGTTTACTTAACCTGCTCACTGTTACTTAATGAAATCAGGTCTCTATGGTGTTACTGCTTCTTGTAACTGTTGCACTCAAGCAAAGCAGAATGGAAAGGTCAATTTGCATCTATGCCAGACAGCAAAAGACCCTAGTAAAGACCTGGACATAGTCTTCTCTCTCTAAAGTATGACAAATAGCATAAGTAGTAAAGATACCCACCAAATTTTCTGGACTAAATGTGCAGGGTATATGCCTTCCTAGCCCTTTCTTGCCAGAAAGGTGTAATGCAGCTTGAAGAAATAATTTTGGTGAAGAGGTGGTGGGAGGTAGTGACGTGCTCATCCTCCACTACAGTCACTGCAGAGAAGGGGAGACTGGGAAATACAAAGGGAAACTTGCAAGGATGAGTGAACAGAGAAAACCCCGATCTCTTTCAGAATAAGCAGTGTGGCAGGAAAAGTCTTGTTTTAAATAACAAATAAGTAAAGAACCTTCACAACAAGCAAGGGAACGCAAAAGAGAGACATAGGTGGAAGGGGTAAAAGTACATTGTCCGTAGTTCTTTAATCTTCACAGAAATGGAAAAAAAAAGCATGCCAAAATATTACACTTGGGTATATATTATCTTTTCTGCTACATGGTTTATATTTGCAATAGAATTGAACCACAGAGTGGTGAAGAATGAAACACCTCCCTCAGAAATTTAAAAAAAAAAAACTTTTTGAAAACCGTAATAAAGTCAAAATTGGAAAGTTATTACAAAGGGACATTACAGTAAACAAATACAGGAAATAAAAACTTTATAAATTTTTCTGGCAAAGAGAAATCTAGGTATATTTACTAAGAGGGAAAGTCCTGAATTAGTTACTAGGTAACTTAAATAAAGTAAGTTGAAGACATTACATACATTTAAGCTGGAAGAGGGAGAACATACCAGGTTTATATTGTGAATTTTTTAGAAAGATCTTTCATAAAAGTCATCACCTTAAAATACCTATATGTTAGTATTTTCCAGACTTAATTTTCCTATCCTGGCATTTCATTAGGATGATTATCTGGGGATGGAAAATGTGTATATATATCATGGCGGGGGTGGGAATATACTCTCCAGGTTTATGGTATTCATCTTTAACCTTTCACAGTGATTTCTTTTTTCATCCATACAGTGATGTATCTAACAAGAATTACTGATTGCCTAATAAGTGTCAAGTACTGTGGTAGATGTGGGTTAAATGCATCTGTTGTGGTAAAAAAGGCCTGTTTTAAATGTACACACCAAAAGCTGGGCATCTGCCAATCAATGCTTAGAACTGCATATTGCCCTGCCTTCCTTAACAGGGAATGACCTTGATTATCAACCCAATGAAATGGACAAAGACCAGGTATATACATATATTTGGCTGGATATTTTCATCTTAAATGGCAACTTAATAGACTAATAATTGTAAATGGTGACAGCCAATCCCAGAGTTCCTCCTCACTCTGCAATTCAGAGAACAGTAGCCTCACTACCATGTTTGTTAGTAACTGGAGAAAGTATTTTCTTACAAGTGCAGATTGACTGTTGGTTACTAAACCATGGTCAAACTGTCTTTTTAGTAGCAATGTTCTAATTCCGTAGAAACAAAGACAAATTGGAGGATAAAGTCTGTAAAACCACCTACCATTTCATCAGAAAGACACCTGTCCCTGAATTTCCTTGCTTAGTTAGATTCACCTTGGAGTACTGAGATTGTTACTTTTCCTTTCAGCAAACTCTCAGGAAGAAAAGTATCTACCTGGATTATAAAGGAGGAAAATTGCTCAGAGACTAAGATTTGTGCATTGTGCTGGGTTGAGCTATTTTCAATTTTGTTAAATAGGAAACAACGTTTTTTAGAACCTCCTTCCCTGTGTGATTCCAGATTAGAGGTTATGAAATGAGGAACTGGTACCATATGTGGAAGATGGAAGTGAAGCATTGGTCATTATTTTTAGAAAGTCATTGTAGTCAGATACAGTGATGAACAGACACAGAAATGGTCAGCTTGTCTTCACTCTCCTCTGCTTGGCAACCAACTTATTCTATTAGTCCCCTTGTTAATATAAGTAGTCCTTACTCTGTTCAAAGACATTGCACTCCTCTGGTATGAAATACCTGCAATGATTTCTCTCCTAAAATCACTGACCTTAGAGGAATACTGATCTCTTTAAAATCCACCACCCAAATTTATCATTGCTTTTTGACCTACACATTCAAGTCCAAGGATGACTTAGGGTCACATACAAAATTTAACCTGTGAGTTTTTTTTTTTTTTAAGATTTATTTTTTATTTGTTTCTCTCCCCTTCCCCCTCCCCCACCCCACCCCAGTTGTCTGTTCTCTGTGTCCATTTGCTGCATGTTCTTCTTTTGTCTGCTTTTGTTATCAGCGGCATGGGAATCTGTGTCTCTTTTTGTTGTGTCATCTTGCTGCGTCAGCTCTCCACGTGTGCGGTGCCATTCTTGGGCAGGCTGAACTTTCTTTCATGCTGGGTGGCTCTCCTTACAGGGTGCACTCCTTGCATGTGGGGCTTCCCTATGCGGGGGCACCCCTACGTGGCATGGCGCTCCTTGCATGCATCAGCACTGCGCATGGGCCAGCTCCACACGGGTCAAGGAGGCCTGGGGTTTGAACCGCAGACCTCCCATGTGGTAGATGGACGCCCTATCCACTGGGCTAAGTCTGCTTCCCTAACCTGTGAGTTAAATCAAAATTCCAACTAAAGGAATTTTAAAATTTTGCCAACTTACATAAACAAAAACCTATTGAATAATTATTGGAATATATATTAAAGTTGATAAATTAGGGTGAAAGAAAATTACTGGTGTTGTGAACTAGGTAGAGGTTCCAGATTCAGAATATTAGTTTGAGCAACTGGAAGTAGCTCTAAGAGTTTGGCAGGTCATTCAAAACAAGGACCCAAAGTTGTCTCTACTGAATGAAGTTCAAATATTACAAGTTCCTTGGAAAATGGAGGAAAGTTGGCAAAGTCAGGAAAATTGGAATGGAGATTTATTATATTATACTCACTCACCAGCCTCTACTTATATCTTCAGAAAACACTCCCTTCACCAAGTCTTTGGCAAATACAATGGAAAAGGAAATATCTTCAAAGAGCTCTGTAGTGCCTAGTCACTGCAGGCTAGGAATGAAATATTATTCAGCATTAAAAAGGAATGAAGTTCTGGTTCATGTGATAATATGGATGAACGTTGAAGACATATGTTGAGTGAAATAAGCCAGACACAAAAAGGCAGAGGATCATGCAGTTATAATATCTATCATATGAAATAATTGGGATAAGCAAGCTCAGAAAGTTTGAATCTAGACTATAGATTATCAGGGGTTGGGTTGGGAGTAGGGAATGGGGAATTAATTCTTAATTTGTATAGAATTTATATTTAGGTTGATTGTAAAGTTTTGGAAATGGATGATGATAGCAGCACAACACTGTAAGTATAATTAACAGCACTGAAATACATATGTGAAGGTGTTTAAAGGATAAATTTTAGGTTGTATATGTGTTACTAGGATAAAAATAAAAAGATAAACATAGGACTGTATGACACAGTGAATCCTATTGCAAATGATGGATATAGTTAATTGTACAATTATAAAAATGTTCCTTCATGAATTGTAACAAATGTACCACACTAATGCAAGCTGTTAATAATAGGGTGGTATATGGGGGAAAATACACCCTAATATAAATTATGGAATATAGTTAACTGTACAATTATAATATTCTTTCATCAATTGTAACAAAGGTACCACACTAATGCAAAGTGTTAACAGTAGGGGGAGTGTAAATGGGAACACTATACTTTTACATGATTTTTTCTGTAAGCCTGCAACTTCTCTCATTAAAATAATAAAAACTGAAATAAAAAACATTTAATATCCTAAATCTAAAAAAAAAAGTAAATGGAAAATTACAACAATCCAATATGGGCAGGATGGCTAATGACAAAGACCCTATAGGAATGAAGATTTGGGTCATCCCAACAGATAACGAACCACAAGATGAAGCGCCTACTTGTTGCATGTAAAGAACACATGGAATAGTTTGTAGAAGGAAGCTATAAATACCAACTATGACCATATAAGCAGTTGAAAAAGCAAGAATCATTTATTTTGGGTGTTTTGTCATTGTTATAACAAATATATGAGTATATTTGTATATTTGAATATTATATTTATTCATATACATGCATTTATATTTGTGTGTGTGTAAGATTACATATAAGTCTGTTTCTTCTCCAACCCATTCCCTTACTATTTAGCATAAGCTGTGTTAGTATTGGTTAACCTTATATCTTGGAATTTAAATTACGGAATAGCAGAGTGAGAGTCTTACATAGCTGGATGGATAAAGTAATATGGACTCTGTCTTTCCTGTTTTGGCTAGGTGGTGGCATGTTTTTGGTTGTTGGAGGAACAGGTGTATCATGAGAGAAGTGTGATTTGCAATTGACTTTATTTAGAAGTTAAGTATATTTAATAAAAAGGTGTATATAGAGGTTATGTTTCAAGGGATAGGCCATATTGAATTATGTTATTGTTAACTTGGTTTAGTTGGGGACTGTATTTCCAAAACAATCCTTCACTGTATGGTTCCAGGTTAGAGATGGCCAAAGAGGAGTATATGTGGAATTTGTGTGGGATTTGGAAGGTACAAATGAAAACTGGCCATAATCTTGAATGGCGCTGCCATGGTTATATATGGTGACAGACAGAAAACAGTTCCCCAGTGAATTCTATGCACTCTTATTTTCCTCTGTTCAGCACCCAGATCATATCCTTAACTGCTGACCCTGTTAACTAACAGGGTCCCTGGGCCAACCAACTGATCCTTGATCATAGACTCACAAAGGTAGTAAATACTTAGAATAAAGCAACAGCTCCTCATAGACCTCTCCACAAGCTCCCTCTTCATGGTTCCACTTTACTGACTGGATGTGCATGATTTCTTGGTTATCCAGGCAGGCTTAGACTTTTCTATCTATTTCAGTGAGTCAGGAAGACTAGTTAATGACTGTCTTATCTTCCAACTCCCTGTTCTATACTTTCAATTTCAAGCTATCTTCTACTTGTGTGTTAGGTTGAATTCCTATAATAAATCACTTATTCCCATATGACCCATTAAAGGCTCTAATTCTCTGACTGAAACATAACTGATCTAGACTGACTTCCTTCACAGCAGGGCAGAATTTGAGGCATGAAATCTGAACAGAGACCCATCTAAGACTACAGGTAGATATGATTTCGTAATCTTCACAAGCTGTGTTTTCCTTTTTCTGATTTTGCTTTCTGGATGAATATTTTCAATGCGTATTTTTACTGACTGATGTATTTAGCATGAAACCAGTCAATGGAGAAAACTTATGCATTCTAAGTGTGTATCAAACTTGATATAGCATGCATATGTCCAAGATAGACATTTGGTGCAAGGTGAAAAAGAGTTGCCTCTCTACCAGGGACACTATTACAAAATCTCCTACTCTTCCTTCATATTGGCGCAACTAAGTCCAGTTAGAGGAAATTGCTTACACCTGTGAATTGATGTTCCCTGTAAACACCTGCTCTCAAACATCAACTAAAATCTCAGTGCCTCCCTCCCTTTATTTTTTAATTCCTTTACTTGTTCGTAGTCTTTTCACTCTTTCAGGACCTCCAACAAATACTCTCATAGTTCAACAATAGGCCCAGTCCTTCTACTCAAACCCACGTTGCCTCTCAGTCCAGCAATTTGCTTCTCATTTCTTCCACATCATTTCAATTTTAAGGTATAATAATCAAATCAAATGTCTCAGGTATGATTATTCCAGGCATAATATCACTACTAAACTGCCAAATGTAAGCTTGGCATGCATCATGCAAAAATACATATTACTACAGATGCGTTTTCCTTTCTATTGCTATTTGGAAACTTCACTTGGTTGGATTTTTAATAGAGATTCATCAAAGAGATTTCATATGCATAGGAAGTACACTGTTTTTATTTTAGTCTTAAAATTTTAATTGGATATATATACCTCAAGCTCTACATGTCTAAAGAGTAATAAACAGTTTCCATGAATAATATGATATAGCAGTAAATAAAATGAGGTACATGCGAGCAAATATTCCATTGTCAGGGCAAAAAGTATGGTGAGATAAATATAGTGAGGTAAATATCTATATTTAAGTAAGAATTATGTGAAGTAACCTTGTATATTCATCTTCATTAAGTTACAAAATAATTATCTTAACAATTACAAAAGGCAACTGGGAATTTAGGAAATATAGTAAATATTAGTAAATATGGTAAGATGGGAGATGCTTTTTTTATATGGCAGAAAGTGGTAACTGAAAATATGAGATAAAAAACTATGTTTAGCCATAATTGTAGTTTTTAGAATTCATGTTAAATTGAATTTAACAGATAAATTGTGGTAAGTAATGTGACATGCAAACAGTTACTTCCTTCATGGAGCTGACCACTAGACTTATATCATCCAGAACTTTCTCAATGGTATGTGAATCTCCTTCAACTTTATTTCAAGTTCCTATATTAGGGTCTACTATAGTATGGATTTGATAATAAACAAAGAAAAATACTAGCATCAGATAGAGAAGATAAATAAAGATAAATTAATCGGTTCAACAAGAGACTTGGTTTTGACCTTGGGTAAGGTATTAACTCTCTAAACTTCATTTTCTCATGACTTACTAATACCTCATCACATAATAGGACTGTGGTCAGGATCAAAAATATATATTAAAGAACATCTGTAAATCATTTCTGCAACAAAGTTCTCTGCTAGGCATTGGGAAATAACAAAAGACACTGCCACTGACTACAAGGTAGTTACGTTCTAGAACAGAGACGATTGTTCCAACAGAACACTGTAATATGATAGGAGTGAATTCCTCTCTAAGACCCATTTGAAGCAGAGAATGGAGTGTCAAGACTTAAGGCAATCAGTGGAGATGTCTTAGTGGAGATAAACCTGAACAGGGGGAGGGTTGTACAAATAGGAGTCTTGGAAATGAACATTAACCAATTAATTATTTTTAATGATAATTTAAAAACTGAATAAGCCAAATCCATGTTTACATAGAAAAGGAATTAACATAGTAGGCGTTTGTGCTGTGATATGCTTCATATGAAATTATTTAGGGTGACATATCTTTAACTTTACTAACTTGAATTTTCCCAAAGTACTGTGATTTTTCTTTACTTATTTTTAAGTCCATTTCCGTGAAGTTTCATATCACTTAGGTTAGTGGAACAGTTAAATAAAATGACTTTTAATTCATAATTCATATATTTTCTGGAACGATATTAAGCTACTTGCAAAATATGCTTATTAGTCCTAGTTTATTTGAAAGGTATTAAAATAAACTATATTAAAGTGGTCATAATTTATTCTTGATTTACAGAGCCCAAGTATTTTCATTCATTTACATACTAAGGAAATGTGTATTAACTTCTCTATGTAAGAGCTAACATTTATTGAGGGCTTACTATGCTCAAAACAATTAAATAAATGCATTGCAAATATCTCAGATAATGTTTTTAACAACCCTATGCTCAGTGGAAAATTGCCAATCATCTAAGATAATACAACAGTTCTGACATTATGATTAGAACCTAGAGACATCTGACTCTAGAGGTTGAGCTATTATTACTGAAGTGTGATGACTGAGCACTAGTAATATCTGTTTTTATCTCTTGACATGCCTTCCTGGACAAGTTGATGCTCACCCCCAACTTAAACTAATACCTAAATGCTAATAACTTCACATTCATTAACAATAACCTGTACTGGACACACACACACCCATACACATTTTTTTATCAACCTATAAAACAAATCCTTTATATATTTCTAGAGCATTTGATCAGTTTGAATCTTCACTTTTTCTTCCCATTATTTTTTTCTCAAAAGGTTTTACTTTCTCCAATGAAATCTTTACATATTTCAAAACTTCACACCTATTCAACAGACTTCATATAACAGTGGATACTCAATTCATATGAGTCTGATCATTTGATTAATTTATCTGATTTATCCTTTTGCAATAATTGGCTATATTCAAATGAAAATACAACCTTGACTATCTCTATTAAAGAAAGAGTAAAATAGTTCATTCTGAATAATATGTAATTCACATACATGTCTACATAATCTCCCCAGCACCAGTTGTCTAACTCATCTGTTACGAAAGTCTTTGGATCCCTGAAGCTAACCTCCAGGAAATTCATAGCTTTTTACCTTGCATTAAAAGCAATAACATCAGATGCACAGAATTTGCTGTGAAAAAGCTCCTGTGCTAACGCAGAGCTTATCCAGGGTATCTAGAGAAAGCACTAGGCCCTTATGTTCAACTGTCTGTTAGACATCTCATTCCAAGAACAACATAGGAACCTTAAGTTCAATATGTACAGAACTTGATTCTACATCTCTTTGCTTGACAAATCTGATTTTCTACCTGTGTTTATGGTCCAAGTAAATATATCTTACCAATCATATCATCCAGAAGCATGGATCTTTTGAGTCTTCCTAAAATTCCTTCTCCCTACCACAGTCACCTTAATAGCAACTAAACTCTGTTTATTTTAACTGATAAATATTGCTTGAATCCATCTTCTGTCATTCCCTTCTACATCTTTAGACCATAAGAGTTGTCTTTCTAAAGTGCATATTCTTCACATCAAATATTTAATGGCACTGCATTTGATATAGGTAAGATAAGATGTAATCGCTCTTAGAGATCATACAAAAAAACCCTTCTATTTTGTGATTCCAACACAGTTGATCTCTTGTGCTTGGAATGCTCACTATCTGCTCCTTATTTTTCTAGTCATTGTACCCTATTTTTTTCCTGCTCTCTATTTAATATGAGGATATAGGTCTCTTCCATTGAAACTAAACACTCTCAAACACTTTCTGCATCCTCTAAAAATTATTGTTATTTTGGCTGCATCAATGATTAATGTTTATGTTATGTGATTATTTTATAAATGCTATTTATGAATGTACCACGTTCTTTACTATGATCACTTTTCTTTCACTACTTTTGGTTCTCCATGCTAATATTTATCTCATTTTATGTTTTGTTTTAGTTTTCAATGTGCTTATCAACAATTCAATCCCAACTCTACTGAACTCTTCAGTATGTTCTGCCTTTCATTCATTTTGCTAGGAACGCAATGTATCCTTTTAGTATGATAATATGGTCATTTGGTTTGAAGGCTTTCTCTTGAATTAGTTTTTGGATTTTTTTTTCTTCTACACATTTTCCACTTTCTTTTCTGAAATATGGATTTCTCTCTTCTCTCTTTCTGAGACATCTTATTTTCAGATGGTAGATCTCTAGGACTGAGTCTCTGATTTATTCTCTTTCTTGTATTTCCATGTTTTTATCTTTTTCTGTTTTTATTAGATATCCTTATCTGGAAATACCAACCCTTCTATTGAGTTTTTGTTTTTGATAACATAAATATTTTTAAATTTTCTAATTGCTTTTTAAAAATTTCCTCTTATTGTTCCTTTTTTTATAGCGTTGTGTTCCTTTTTCTATTAAGCAGTAGATCCTAACTATGGCAGATTGCATATTTGTTCCTCATCTATACTCTTGTTGGTACCTCATAGTGCTTGAAATATATTTTCTTGCCATTTGACTTTGAACTTGGCTGTCACTTTTTTGGCTTAACAATATATGATCAAAAGTGACAGATGTCAGTTTTGAGCTTAGGCCTTAAGAGATTTGGAATAGTGCTTCTTACCTTTTGCTCTTTTTCCAAAGATACCAGAATAAATATGCCTGGTCTAGCTCATTGATCCAAGGAGCACAATGAGAGACATATGGAGCAGAGCTTCCAGCCAAGTTTAGTCAAACCACTTATGCATAAGCAATAAAAAGTAAGTTTCTTTCAAACGAACAACACTTAACTGATACACCTTATCATAAAGACTGGTAGCCAGAAATGACATAGACAGCTGAGGCAGATTCTCGATGTAAAATCTGACTCAATATACAGGATTAAAAAAAAGAAGAAAAAATTTTTTAGGGTTCCAAATATGAAGAATTTCTAGAGAAAATAGGATAAAGGAACAAAGAGGTGCCATAGAGTTAAGGCAAAGATGTGCTTTCCTACAGGCCCAGTGGAATCCCTCCAGTACACAGTTACACTTCTGTATTAATGTTCTCCTTTTGCAATGCTCTTTGACCCAGTTCTTAGGAGTAATGCGTGTACTTGTTTACTGAAAGCCTAAAATAATGCCTTGTACATAAGTCACCCAAATACTTTTGTGTTTATGGAAACACAATCTAGTTGATATGTGTATAATATTGCTGCTGCTGATAATCTTTCTTAAAATATTCTCAAAATTTATTTCAATAAACACATGAATCTCAGTTGATTTCTATTTAGAGTATATAAAAAAGTCCAATAGAACTCAAATTTCCTCTGGGGTATAACATCAACAAAACTAACACAGTTATTTTCTTTGGCAGTGGGGTGACAGTTATGAGTTTCATACTTAAAAATCAGTTGTCTAGGATCATGATTGGATCCTAGATTAAATAATTTCTTCACTTATCAGACAATATTTCTATGTCTAGTAGATTGAGTCTTATAGCAATAACTTGCACTACCTTCATCTCTGACTATTTCTCCCTTCCTCTCCTGGAAATGTAGGATCT
Organism: Dasypus novemcinctus; assembly: GCF_030445035.2. Taxonomy (NCBI): domain Eukaryota; kingdom Metazoa; phylum Chordata; class Mammalia; order Cingulata; family Dasypodidae; genus Dasypus; species Dasypus novemcinctus. The sequence goes on from NC_080688.1 coordinate 48,801,980, forward strand.
ATGTAATTCTACATATTTGCCTGTGCCTTCATGGGAATGAGTGTGGGCAAGGACTCATGTTCCATGATATCAGGTGACATGTCGATCCTTCAGTACTTATAGATACATGCCAAAAATCAAAAGCTAATAAACATGCAGCTGTTTTTAAATTAGGGGTGCAAATATATGATACTAAGCTCTCATATTTGATCACTCCTGGTAATATCCCTCACGAAGCATACACAACCTGTATATCTCCCATGATGCAGATAGTGTTTATGGTGTTGTAATAGGAGGGGGGACTGAAATAGGAAGATATTTACATCCTGTGTGCCTACGTAAAGGGTTCCTTAGGATCCTAAGCCTCAGCATTCTGAGAAAGACTTGATATCTTGTTTGTGCTCTTTTAGCCTTTTAATTTCAGGAGGATACAACTTCTCAAGTTATTGTAAGCCTGACTGGGCTTTAATTTCCCTTGATTTATCTTAGAACCCAAAGAACCACTGTAAGGCTACTCAGGCACTATAGCGAGTAATAATAATATTCTACTACTTTACTGTTTACTGAGGACTTCCAGAATATTTTGTTGGGGGAGGGAGGAGAAAGTACTAGAATGATACCCATTAGGGTCCACAGGATGGACGAATAGAGTATGGATTAGAGTGGATTTACTGATATTCTACTATGGAACTATAGTGATTAGTAATGGAAGAAATTGTAGCATTGACGTGGAGAAAGTGGCCACGGTAGCTGCTGAGGATAGGAGAGGGAAGAAGAATATGATGTGGGGGCATTTTCAGGACTTGGAGTTGTCCTGGGTGGTACTGCAGGGACAGATGCTGGACACTGTATGTCCTGCCATGGCCCACTGGGTGGACTGGGGGAGAGTGTAAACTACAATGTAAACCATTATCCATGTGGTGCAGCAGTGCTCCAAAATATATTCACCAAATGCAATGAATGTGCCATGATGATGAAAGAGGTTGCTGATGAGGGAGGAGTGGGGTAAGGGGGGTAGGGGGGTATATGGGGACCTCTTACATTTTTTGAATGTAACATTTTTAAAAAAGAGAAAAAAAACTTATAAAATGTACAAACAACAAAACAAAACAAAACAAACCCAGATCTGCAACTTAAAAGCTATGCATTTATGGGAAGTCGTATTTATTGTGTCTAAGTTTGAGTTCCCTAACTGCAAGTGTAAAAATCAGAAAAACAAAGCCTCTGCCACCTACCATACTGGACTGCTTTATCTAATAAGAGTACCCTTACACATAAATCCTGAAAGAACAACTTAGATTTGACAAAGGTAGTGAAAGAAACTCTTATTTTGAAGTCTTTCCATTTGTGAAATAACCCTAACCTTAGGGAAACAATGCAGAAAGTTGAGTTAAAAGCTAAACATATTTGTACTAATTTTTTTTTGCTTTGTACATTCAATATCTTTTTCTAAAAGTGTGTTTCACATTATAAAAATCAACAAAGGTTATCGAAAAACATTTTCATTATTTTATATAGTACTGAAAATGAACATGACACTGTACAATAGTTTATATATTCCATTTCCTTTCTCTTTATAGCCTATTTCATTTTCTCTCAAACTGTTATTATTATCATGGCACCCAAATTTGAGATATGCAGCTCCCTCAGGAGGTCAGGTATACATGTTCTTTGTAAGCAAATAAATCAGACGGTGGGAGGGCTATTTGGGTAATGTTAACAACACTCCCCACAGGACACTGTGCAAGTCACATTTGCGATATTCATCAGACTAAAATATCCAAACTTCAACAGAAAGTACCTGGCACTGTTACTCACTATGGAAACCCACTGGTAAACTCACTAAGGACAAAGTCATAGCTAGCCTTTCTCTGACTATCTCCCTCTTTCTTTCCTTCTCCCTCCTCTCCTAAAAGGCTTAGAGAACAAACTAGAAACTTAAAACTTACTAGTTACTACTTAAAACCATTTCCTGGCTTTGGTGGAGAACTTTGGGCTAAGATGTATGGTTATGACAATTATAACCCTATAGATATGTCATTTATGCAACATTAAATTCATTTTTTTGAAAACAAGATGAGGTGACTTTCCTGAAGAACTCAAGAAAAATTTATACAATTTAAAGGGAGATGGACCAGAGAATTGGAGGTCCTTTTAATTACATGTGCAACAAAGATAAGAAAAATAATAATGTTTTACCTTACTCAACATTGCTTAGCCCATATTATAAGTGATAAGTTTTTAATTTTGATTACAGACACTGATAAATTAGTACATACCTATAATAACTTATGAGATAAAATGTAATTTTGTTCATGTTTTTATTAATGGCAGAGGTGAGCAATGGTTTTTCAAGTCTTGGTGATCCCTGTAACCCACTTTCTCTCTTCAAAAGTTTTTCTCATAATTAAAGAAAAAATGACAATATTTAAAGGATATCTTTTTTTGTCCTTTCCTCTTTTGATTCTGTCTGGTTAGCAAAACAAATTAAAATGACATTCATGTTTCTCTTTCCTCTGTGAGGCTGATAGGCTTCTCAGAGTCAAGGACTGTGCTTTATTCCTATAATCCTCAGCATCTAGAATACTGGTATGTTATATATAGTAGAAACTCAGTAGATGTGTATTAATTGGACTGAACCATGATCCCAGTCTAAACCTTTCCAAAGTTAATGCAAAAAGTGCTGTTCATTAGTAAACCAGCTCAGATGCATATTCGACCTCATTTTAGAATACTGGATACAACTGTTTTCATTAACTAAATCTGGGACTGAATTAGAAAATACTGATTTCTCAAGGTCCCATCTACCAGAAGGTCTACTTGCAGTTAACCATTGTTTTACCATGCTTTTGTAAAAATACTAGTTTTGAGTTTCATGTTGATTAAAGAATACAATCCTTTACATTTCCTTGCCCTATTGTCCTATCATTTAATGATTTTCTAATCAGCTTTCCATATAATGGTAAGACAAGACCTTTAACCCATTGGACATCATCTTCTCTTCCTATCTGTCCCTTATTTCACCATCTTCCTGTTTTACTTCTATATTATGTGGATGACCTATCCAACACTTTAATCTTAGAATTTATGGACTTACTCAAATCCAGTTAACTTCAATTCCACATCCCATTAACCACTCTTACCCATGGACACCCTCCTGACTTTATCATCTGGAATGGCACCACTCTGAAGCTTTAAACTCCTATACCTCACTTTCTAACTACTACCACTGAGCCTTTTGCTTCATCTGTTCTTACCACCTTTTCCATCTCATAATCATCCAACCAAGGCTGTGTCTTGCACTTCCTTCTCAATCTTCCCTATATGACTACAGATTTCCTGAAGTTTCAGGTACAATAGATATGCTTATAGTTTCCACAACCATTTTTCAACCACAGCTCAAGCTCTTAATCCTGAACTCCAGACACAATTGGGCACTAGACTCCAAACAATTCCTCCAAGGCCTCTCATAACTGACTGAATCTAGCGTCAAACCTCCTCTCAACCCATGCTGTCTACATTTAGATGTTGACACCACTAAACATCCACTTCAAAATAAAAAATCTACTCTATATTTTGATATGTCCTCTCACGATCTGCACCCAAACATTCATCAAATTCTCTCTATATATTTTGCAAAAATATCTGGAATTCATCCTTTCATCTCACCAGAATCTTACCATTTCCCCACTAAATTCTTGATATCACTGCCTCTAATATCATTCCCATCACATTTAACAATATATAATCATATAATCAATGATTGCCAATTATTTTTATGAGATGGAATATGCAGAAAAAGAAATATTTACTTCACCACACTGGGGTAAAGGGAGAAGGCTATTTGATAGAAGAGGCCTCTGAACCTAGTTTCATCTCAGGCCCTTCCCAACAATTCTAAGTGCCGACAGGAATCAATGTCTCAGCACACCTGTGGCTCATGGCACCACACCAGGAAGCCACAGCAGATAGTAGAAATTTCTGCTAATTTTAGTGGAATTTTTTTCAACTGCTCTTGAGGCTCTGCTACTCTTATAATCAAGTCAGCCCATGACCTAAAGCCCAATCTCTTTAATATGACAGTTGAAGACTTCATGATGTGGCCCCTACCTGTTTGTTTGGCCTTATCTCCTAACTTTCCTCTCTCCTTAGTTTTCCAAACATAATAAATTGCCTGCAGTTCCTTAAATGCACCCTGATTTTTCACCCCTGTTTGCCTTTCCTCCTATTGTTTTCTCTGCTCCGAGTATTCTTCCCTTAGCTGTCTTGTTTCCATCTGCAAGATTTAGTGCTGTCATTATCACCTTATCAACTCTTCTCAGATTTCCTTCAAGTCTTCTTCCTGAGTTCCCAGAGAATTCTGTTCTAAAGTCAAGAAAAACACGTTTCACCTTATTTATTTTACTTCTACCTGTTTCTTCCAACATTGTTCAGGGAATCTAATTAAGAGCAGGTATAGCCTTTCATTTAACATGATTAGATTCTCACTCAGATTCTGGTACTTAATGCATTATTTCAAAATGAATATAAAAATAGATGAATGAATGGTTAAATGAATGAACAAGAAACAATGTTCTTTATTTTTATGAAAGAAAAACGGTAATATAAATTTTATTCTTTCACTTCTTTTTGGAGTTGTGTCACTTCATTTGTACTTCAGTTCAACAGATGTTGAGTACTTATTATGTCCTACACATTTTGAAGGATCCTGAAAGTATTCACATGAATGAGGTATTATTCTCACCCTCAAAGGCATTGCAAATTAGAAAAGGAACCAGACATTTAAGAAAAGCTGCTTAATATAATATAAAATTTAATCTTTTCCTCATTCATGGTTCTTTCTTCTCTGCTGACACACATACCTGGGATTCGCAATTTGTAAACAAATAGAGAGAAATACATAATTCATTTATTACCCAAGTTCTTGAAAGAATAGTCTAAAGCTGCCTCTCTAACTTCTCTCCAACCAGTTAATATTCTACCTGTACCAATCTATTGATATTATTCTTTCTGCCACTGATGCCCTCTTAATAGCCAAATTAAGAATACAGGACTCAACACTTAAGCAATTTTGTCACAAACCTCTAAGTTGGGACTCCAATTAGTTGGTTCTGATATCTCTGAGGTGGACCACAAAGAAACTGTCTATAACTGTTGGAGTAACTTCAAATTGTGTTCAGGTGCTGCTACAGGAAGTGTTCAGGTGCTGCTATAGGAAGTAATTGCTGCTAGGGTGAAGACAGGTTACTACGGTAATGCTGACAGGGACCACCAGAAGACAGGAAACCTGCAAGAAGCCCACAGGAAGCAGGCAGGAAGGAGCAAATTTCTTTTTTCAGGTTTTCAGTCTCCTTTTCATGCTCCCCATTGACAGAACCTTAGAGCTGGGTGACAATGGAGGATAGTATTCTGCACAGCCATAGCCCCAGTATTCAGCAAGCTGAATAAAGAGCTGAGAGAAAATAACATAATAACTGGAATACCCAGGTTCTTCAGATTTTCTCTAAACACTCTTCTTCAAAGCTTTCAATCCCCCCTCCCCATGCCTTTAACTCTACACACAGTATTTGACTCCCAGATCTCCATTCCTATTCATTGACCCAAACTCTACTTCTGCAAGGTACATTATTGGCTATATGTCCCCACTTAGTCTCTACCATATTCAAGACAGGCCATCTTCCCAACAAAGTCAATCACTGTTAAGTTCTTCTTTACTATAAATGTCAACATCATTTTGCCGCTCAACCAGTATCATACCACCTCCTATATTCTATTCTATTTTTCACATATTGCATCTCATTTGGTATCGGTCTCTGTTAAATTTATATTCTCACTCATATTCTCATTGATCAGTACCTCATCATTTCTCTGATTACTGAAACAGTTCATATAATTTATATCTGCAGCTGATACGTTCATATCATTTCAGTTTATTCTACATACTGCTGTGTAATTGATATTGCTAAAGTCCATCTCTGCACATGGCACTCCTCTAAAATTCCTCATATTTGCTACTGCTTTCCAAATTAAGTTTAAAGTTTTCAACATGGTCTTCATGATACACCCTGAACCTACATTCTCAGCTTTATTTCTCATTTTTTACTCACATTACTAATATGAGCCCACAGTCATAAATCCCTAAGTACTGATTTTTTAAGTCATTTTCTAATAATTTTCATGGGATGTACTCCTAATGTTTAATAGATCATAGTATATTTTTAGTTTTTTTTTAAATATATAGTGCAAGTATCAGGGATGAATGGTCAAATTTACTTTTCCAACAGAGCTATGATAACTTAATATTTTCCCTTTGTCTCTTAATTCATATCTTGTGATTATCAAATTATTAACAATTTCATATGAGTTTCTTTTAACTCAACTTCATAATTTCTGGAATATATATATATTTTTTAATTTAGGTGAGCTCTTATTAAATTAAGGATATTAGCACATTTACCTGTCCCATATTTTGAAATCAGTATTTTTAATGCATTATTTGCTATTTAACTTTGTTTTATAGAATGCTTTTTTTATTTGACTTTTTTTTAAGATTTATTTTTTATTTCTCTCTCCTTCCCTCCCCCCAACCTCGCCCGCCCCCGCCCCCCCGCAGTTGTCTGCTCTCTGTGTCCATTCACTGTGTGTTCTTCTGTGACCACGTCTCTCCTTATCAGCGGCACCGGAAATCTGTTTCTTTTTGTTGCGTCGTCTTGTTGTGTCAGTTCTCCGTGTGTGCGGCGCCATTCTTGGGCAGGCTGCACTTTCTTTTGTGCTGGGCAGGTCTCCCTATGGGGTGCACTCCTTGCATGTGGGGCTTTCCTATGCGGGGGACACCCCTGCATGGCAGGGTGCTCCTTGTGCGCATCAGCACTGCGCATGGGCCAGCTCCATATGGGTCAAGGAAAGGAGGCCTGGGGTTTGAACTGCGGACCTCTCATGCAGTAGAAGGACACCCTATCCATTGGGCCAAGTCCGCTTCCCTGATTTTTTTTTCAAAGATACATAGATCACAAAAAATATTACATTAAAAAATATAAGAGGTTCCCATTTACCCCCCACCCCACCCCACTCCCACATTAACAACCTCTTTCATCACTGTAGCACATTCATTGCATTTGGTGAATACATTTTGAGGCACTGCTACACCACATGGATTATAGTTTACATTGTAGTTTACACTCTCCCCAGTCCACTCAGTGGGTTATGGCAGGATATATAATGTCCTGTATGCAACCCTACAAAATCATTCAGGACAACTCCAAGTCCCAAAAATGCCCTCACATCACACCTCTTCTTCCCTCTCCATGCCCTCAGCAATTCCCATGGCCATTATTCCAACATCAGTGATACAATTTCTTCCATTGCTAGAGTCACAACAGTTTTATAGTAGAATACCAGTAAGTCCCTCTAATTCATATTTTATTCCTCCATCCTGTGGACCCTGGGATGGTGATGTCCACTCTACTTCTAAATCAAGAAGGGACTTAGATCCCACGTGGCTGATGTATGTGATTCTCCTGCTTGCAGTTGTAGACACTCTCGGTTCCCTGGTGTGGTGGTTGACCATCTTCACCTCCCTGTTAGCTGACCTGGGTAAGTCCAACAAACCGGAGAGTAGGTGTTGCAACTCTGCTGAGGCTTAGGGACCAGCTGGCACATAGACAGTCCAGAGATTCAGGTCTCCTGAGTATACAGCAACCCCAGTGCCAACCACAGGTTCCATAAAAGTGACAGCAGAGGCATGTGTAGAAAGGTCATATCTGGGTCCAACTCCATTACATTCAGGAACACAAGTTACAAAGTAGAGTTCACAGGCAAGGCACTGAACTCCAGAGCCATCTGCCATGACCGTAGAACTTCTAAATTCATACAAAGTCAAAGTCCTTAGTATGGTTCACATTATCTCTCTGGCCTTAGATATCAATCTCCCCATAGTTCCCTCAGCCCCAAACTAATTGTCCTGCACATCATGACTTTCATCAGCCAAAGTACTTCCAATATAAGAAGAAAACTCCAGAAATTGGAAGGGGGATTAGGCATGTCTATGTCACAATTAGTAGAGATTGCCTTTAAGGTTTTCACAACCAGGAGTCTCCCCATGAGAAGCAACAAAAGAAGCATGCAGTCTACAAAGCCAGTCTAGTAGGAACAGCTACCAACAAAAACTCTGGAGACCCACAGACCTGGAGGTGATTAAAAATCTATAAAGATGCTCAAGGAACAGTAAGACCCCAGGGGCCCCAAGAAGACTATTGGGTCCCCAGAAATGTGTCTGCTATAGGGAAGAAGGGCACTGGAAGAAGGAATACCTGAGTCTCAAGGAAGGGAGGGACCAGGACATCCTGCCAAGCAGCCCAGCGCCCACAGCTAGCAGGGGATGAAGACAGCAACCTGGAGTGATGGGGCTTGGAGGTGGAAACCAACCCAATCACCTACACCAAACCTCAGGTCTCATTCCAAGTAGATAAGAAGTTAGTTGACTTCTTAGTGGAGCATGGAGCCATTTTTTCAGTCTTAAACCAGAGACTAAGTAAAGAAATTAGCATTTCAGGGACTAAAAGCATTAAACCATTCTTATAACCACTATAATGTCAGGTTGGAGAAACTCAACTAACTGATAAATTCCTCTACATGACTCAGTGCCCAATTCCCCTCCTTGGCCAAGACTTAACTCTCCAAATTGCAAGCCTCACTTTCATTTTCACCTAAACAAGTAAGCATACAGGCCCCAGCTGTCCACACCTATGCCGTCCAAGCAGCCTATTATGTCTGGCTGAGAACAGAGAGGTTTGGAATCTCCAAAGAAATAAAACAAGTGCCTGCTGAGGTATGGGCTATGGAGGGACTGCCAGGATGGGCAGGTGATGCACAGAAAGTCAAGGTAATACTGCAGCCCAATACCACTCCACCAAGTCTACAACAATATCCATTCAGACGGGAGGCTAGAGCCAGCACCTCATCTCTAATTAAGAAACTTCTCAAGTGGAAATGAAATAGACCCTATCAATTGGACTTTAATCCCCTATTCTGCCAGTGCTTAACCCTGGCACCAAGAACACAGAGTTTTACAAGATTTGAGCACAATTCATCAGGTAGTGGAGGACATCCAACCAGGGGTGCCCAATCCCCACATGCTCCTAGTTAATGTTACTGATGCTTACTCCTGGTTCACAGTCCTAGACTTAAAAGATGCCTTTTAATGCATCCTGTTAGAGAAGGAATCACATAAACTCTTTGCTTTTGAATGGAAAGATCCTGATACTGGGATAAAGCAACGATATTGTTGTCACAGGATTTAAAAATACTCTGACTCTTTATATGCAAACTCTATCTAAAGATTTATAAGGGGCATAGCTCTAAGGACTTTTCCCCCAGTTTGGATTATATGCTCATTGCCAGTAAAACTCAGGGAGCCTTAAATGAAAACATGTAATAATGCTAAACAGATCAGCTGAAAAGGGGTATAAACGATCAGAAAAAAAAGGCCCCAGATTACACAAATCCATGTTAAATATTTTGGTTTCGAACTATCAGAGGGACAATGTACCCTCTTACCCAGTATCAGAGCCTAAGAACTAAAAGGAATTAAGGGGATTTCTTTGGATCACTGCTTATTATAGCCTGTGGATACCAAATTTTAGACTTTAGCCAAGCTACTATATGAGGTCCTTAAGGGAAATGAGAAAGAGTTTCTAGTCTGGGCACCAGAGTGTGTACATGCTTTCCAGAAACTTAAGCAAAAATTACTTACTGCTCTAGCTTTGGGACATCCTGACCCATGAAAGAATTCCATTTGTTTGTGCATGAGTGCCAAGGAGTTGTGCTAGGAGTCCTAATCCTACCTTTTAGAGACAATATTGACCTATGGTTTCCCTATCTAAACTGTTAGATCCAGTGGCAAAAGGGTGGCTCATTTGCCCAAGGACTGTGGCAGCCACATTTGATCTTTTGCAAGAAGATGAAATGTTTACTTTGAGGCAGCCTACAGTGATCTTCACTCCCCACTGCATTTTAACATTGTTAAAACAAAAACGGGGCACTGGCTCACCATGGGAAGATTAAGCAAGTACCAAGTTACATTGTTAGACAATCCTAATATCAAATTGAAGATAGTGGTTAAGCTAAACCCAGTCACCCTCATGCTGGATCCCACTATGAAAATGAATATCTACTAAACATGATTGTATATAACTGATGAGATACATTCCAGTAGACCATGACTGATGGTTGTGCTGCTCCTTGACCTAGACCTAGAACATTTTACAGACAGAAGCAGTTTTATGGGCCATGGAGAGCAGTATGCCGGGTATGCTATTGCTACTCTCAATGAAGCATTAGAAAGCTGAGGCCTTTACCTATTGGAATATCAGTACAAAGAGCAAAGCTAACAGCTCTGACCCAAGTCTTATAACTGGGCAAGGAAAAGCAAGTCACCAGCTACAGAGACTCAAGGTATGCCTTTGAAGTATTACATTCATATGGGGCCATATGGAAAGAATAGGGACATAAAATATGTTTACTTAATTCTTAAATTGTTCGTAGCTATGCTTCCCAGAGAATTGGCAGTAGTCCACTATAAAGGACATCAAAATAAACATATCAGCAAAGCTAAAGGTAATCACTTGGCTGACCAAGTGGCCAAAGCAGCAGCCAAGCAGCCTCTGAAGTTGTTAATAACTATAGTTTCTTTAATAACTCACCCTCCATAGAGCCCAGCTTCCAGCCATTTGGAAGGCATAACTATACAGAAAAAGACTTAACAAGAGCAAAGAAATGGGGTCATACTAGCACAATACAAAGTGTCTGGCAAGTGATGATCCAGAAGATAGCAAAATCTTCCTTCGCAATAACTATTTCAAGCCTATTGTATTGCATCTTCACAAGCAGACACATTATGGGCAAGAGACTATGTTCCAGTGGATGTCCAAATTTCTAGTTGTTCCTAACTTAAGAAGAACCATTCAAGTTGTGAATGCCCAATGTGTCACTTGTGCCAAAGTTAACCCTCAGACTAATCTTTAACTTTAAACAAGGGAGTACAATACCAGGGCCTTGGAGAAGATGATTGCCAAATTGACTTCACTATAATGCCCAAAGCACTGGGAAATTTCAAATACTTGCTAGTTTCTATAGGAACCTTCACTGAATGAGTGGAAGCTTTCCCTTGCTGATCATATAAAGCTCAAGAGGTGGTAAAAATTTTACTTAAAGAAGTCATTCCGAGGTTTGAACTTACTATTTCTACACAAAGTCATAAAGGAGCAGCCATTATCTCTAAGGTAACCAAAAATGTATCTAGACTGTTGGGTATAGATTTGTACTTGCATTCTCCCTGGAGGCCTCAATCTACTAGAAGGACTGAAAAAGTGAATCACACTTTGAAGGAGGCTATAGCTAAAATCTGTTTAGAAATTCGTCTTAAGCAGGATAAAGCCTTAACCATTGTCCTACTGAGAGTGACGACAGCTCCCCAAAGGTGGCTTAATTTAAGCCCTCACAAAATGACTTATGAAAGGCCATTTTATAAAAAATAAATATGCAGGTAACATGCATGTTAATTCTGAATTAGCTACTATCCAATATGTTAGATCTTTGGGTGCAACCCTGAATGAAATCCAGAACTTTGCCTCTAACTGTCTTAAATTCCCCACAGATATACCATTACATAATATTGAACTAGGAGACTGGGTATGGCTTCATGTCTGGAAAGACACTCACTGTCAGTTCAGCCCCAAGTGCACTGAGCCCCACTTCATGTCACTTGTCACTCACTCTTCTCTTAAGTTGCAGGGAATTGCGCCTTGGATCCATCATTCCAGAGTGAAACAAGTATTCCAAAGTGGAGACATACCTCCTTTATGTAGCAAAAAAAGAGCCAACTAATCCACAGAACACCCATGAGTACACCTGTGAACCCCTTGACAGGCTTGACTTGCTTTTCAAAAAGCACTTTTGGTGCCCTGAAAAAATGCCCACAATAGTGAATACTTGACATAGCAAATAATTAATGTGGGATTGTCGCTGACCCTATCTTCCTGTACTAACTTCCATACTTACATCTCTGGGGATCGGGATCCTAGCTAACTTAGATTTCTGGCTCCAGCATGTGGCCCCCCGTCAGATTCCTTCCTCTCAACACAGCCTTATCCAAATTAATCCCTAATAACCACTCCAGACTATAAAATCTAAAATGGCTCCTGTCATTTTGATTTTTGCAGTCCTGTTCCTACACAGCTTCCCCTGCCTCATGAATAAATGGGAAGAATATTTCACTATTAAAATTTCACAAGTCTAAGCCTGGGAAAAGGAATTTTAGCAGGTTGGTGGATAAGCCTTCCCAACCCTTATGCCAGGGCCCCATCCTATATTGCTATACCATTACAACACCTCAGCAAGGGTCTGGAGCTGGCACCCTTCAGTGACAAAAATCATTCAAAGCCTGAACCTCCAATAGAAGGGGGTTTGCTAGCAGACCACCCATTTCCATGTTTTAATTTGACCCCTTTCCAGAATCAATCCTTACTACAAGTTTTTAGTAAATCAGGTATTGGAAAGATCACATTTATATACTCCTTTAGCCACTTTTATAGACTTCCTTATCCCTAGGTACTTGTACACAGATATAATGAAGCTGCTTGTAATTACACTCTGGAGGGAAACCAGACAAATGAGCTGTATGCTAGGATCTAACTAAAAATAAGACAAAAACTAAGTATGGCATGGTCGCTATTCATTATAATTATCTAAAATTAAAATGGAAACTAACTTATCAGAAACCCAAAAAGTGGAATGCTCAGTGAAAGCCTTGCTATCACGCACCCTGTAAATCACATTCCTTACACAAACTTACAGATTGGGTATGCCATCCAGCCTTTGCCATGACCTGAACAAAATCTTAGACAGTAATGTAGTTTCTGGAAAGACCCAGATCCTACATGGGACCTACTTATGGGCACCAAAAGTATACATTCTCATTTGTGACAGTCCTAACAATCAACTGCCTTTTGGCACTGAATGCATTTTGGTCAGAATGCATCAATGTTTATATAATGTTTGGATGCAAGGTCAATGTACACTACAATATTTAAAGCCTGATATATCAACATATCAATTCACTCAAATTTGACATAAGTGGGTACAAGATGTGATTTTTGCAGAGGTAGGACTGACAATTGGATTATTAGCTCCACGGGGTGGTTTTACCTATGATGAAGTAGCACTGCACAATTTAATCCTACAGTGGAAAGACGTGCTGTTTTCACTGCAGTGGCACTCAAGGCCATTCAGATCTCCATTGACACATTAGCTAACGTTATGTATTAATCGAATTGCCCTCCATTATCTCCTAGTTGAACAAGGAGGATCATGTGCCATAGCTGATACCTCTTGCTGTACATGGGTAAACACCTCAAACCAAATTGAACTCAATATATGGACGCTATAGGAACAAGCAATCTGGCTTCACAATTTTAACAACCCCACTTTCCAATAAATCTGGAAATCAATAAAAGATTTTCTTCCATGGAATCCTAACTGGTTAATGGGTTTGCTTGGACTTATAATAACATTACTGTCCTCTTGCTCTTTGCCCCAGTTATCTTAAAACTTATCACCTCTTTTGTTTCTAAGCAATTGCAGGTTACTGAACTCTGTGCAGTATACCAGCCTCTAGAGACCACTGATACAGAAAAAGGAATGTCCAAACAACAGTTTTTCTAACAGATGGAACTACAGTTTCACCAACAAGCCCTTACCTTGTATTCGGGTCCAGCAGGAAGCAGTTAGAATGGTCATCGCCCTCTTCTCCAAAATTGGTGAAATTGTTCCAATAATGGGGGATGGGGATATTGTAAGGATCACCTGTAAGAACTACCCCATCCAACTGCTCTCTTCCTCTCTTAGGCTATTAAGCAAATCTTAGCCTTGCAGCGATAGCTAACCAATCAAAATACAGTTAGTAGCTGTGGTCAGAAGCTAACCACAAAATCTAGATACTCAAAATCTGGAGATTTCCAGTTGTTAGCATAGACTCAGTAGGGTAGTACAATGAATTTGGCTGGACTAAGTAAATTCTCCACCTCTGGGTGAGATTTAGATGCCATTTTCTGTACATACGAAGTATGACCAAGCATGTTAAAGCATGTAGTGCTATAGAGCATGCACAAGGTGTTGATCTTGTAACCCAAACCCTTGGACTCCTCCCCTACACAAGTCAATATAATGCTGTCACTTCTGCTGTTCAGAGAAAGAAATTTGAGAATTGATATACAACTTGATATACAAATATTCTGTGCCAAAAACTCTTCTAATTCCTCACAACAAGACTTTAAGGCAGGTATTATAATTATTTTCTTTTACAAATAACGTCTGAGACAGTGACATTAAGAAATTTATACACATTCATGCTGTTTTCAAATGAAGGTAACTGAGAAAATATAGCAATCACAATTGTCTACTAGAAAAAAAAACTCAAATATATAGGTTAACTAAGAGGTGCATCAACATGAAAATTTCTTAAAAGGGTAAGGTCATAGCATAAAGTATTGCTGATATAAATGAAAATCAATTAAATATGTATAATATAATATAAATAATTATAGATATAGTTACAAAATTAAATGCAAAATGCTAAATATTCACAGAAAGGGTCAATTTATGTGGTAAAAACAATAATAGCAGGTTAATAATGGGAAAGCAACAATTCTTAGCACAATTAAACTAAGCCAGAAAGTAAGGAGGTGGGAAAGGAGAGAGAGGTAAAGAAATCAAATACCTTGTATTGTTTGGGTATGGCAACATTTATTTGATTTATGACTTTGATAATTAATGCAAAAAAGATTTAAGAATCTTTTTAATTATGTTAAACAGATATAATTAAAAGTAGAATATGTCCTTCATATATCATTAAAAACATTAAAATCAAACCACAATACCAATATACTAAAAAGTAATAATGACAAAAGTAGAAAAACAGTATTGACATAGAAAACATTAAGCAACTGGACATAAGCAAGAACCAATAAAACTATAAGTAAATTAAATTATCAAATAAAATGGGTTATAAAAAGCAAAATCATTCTAAATATTGCTATAGAATACTTACAGAAGGTTAATCTAAAAACTAAGCCAGAACAGTTGAAAATAGAATGCAGAATTAAATTAGTCTAATACACAGAGAAGTTGATAATGTTAACTTCAAAAAATTCTGGAGCAAACTGCCAATTTATTTAAAAATTACATTCAAAAATGGTCATTTGATAATCACAAGACTGTATGCACTGAATAACATTACCTACAAATGCATAAGGCAAAACACACAGAAATAATTCGAGTGGACAATTTCAATATATCACTGATAGTCTAGGGCAGATTATGTAGACTGAAATATAAGGACTTTATGATGTGGAAAGTATAATTTCTTACTCATTTCATTAATTTATTTGCTTGATAATTATTCAGCAAAAACTGCAGGGATTATATTTGTCAAGCACATGCAAATTAAACAAAGACCATTTAACTGAAATTTAAATAGCACCCACTACCCACTGCTCCCAACCAGTTGGAAATGAAAAAGTGCAAGTAATGGTTTCTATTATTTATTTATGTATTTTTTTTAACTTAAAAGGAACTTAGGTAGTTAAAATTCCTAGATTATGATTGGGTCAGTGTAACCATAAAAACTTTAAATGAGAACACTATATATTAAAAGTGTCAAAATTGCATTCAGGAGATATGTGATAAGCTTAAAAGTTTATTTTTCACAATTAATAAGAAAGAATGAACCAGAATAGACAACTCAAGTTTCAAAAAAGAAAAAAAGCAAATGAAAAAAGATTTTGAAAATCAAAGGAAATAATTAATAATGAAAAAAGATAAAATGAATTAATTAAAAACAAAAATAATTAATACTCATAAATGCATAAGAGTTTGGACTGTGAAGAAAAACAATCCAAAGGCAAACTTTTAGCAAGGCTAATCAAGGAAAAAGTATAAGAAAAATTAATACACAAGAAAAGTAGTAAAACTACAGAAGGGGAAGAGATTTTAAAAATATGCTTTATACAACTATATGATAAGATATTTGAAAACTTTGTTAAAATGACCTTTTCTAGAAAAATATAGCCTTCCAATATTGACCCAAGAAGTTTTTTAAAAACACTAATTATGCAGAAACTAAAAAAGAAATAGAATAAACTGCTATAATTTTTCTCTTTAGAAGAGAGCCAGACTCAGGCAATATCTGTTAGGGTGTAATTTGTCCCAATGTTTCTACACTTTTTGTGCAAGCATTTATCCAGGACTACCTTTTCAAGATGTTTGTATAGCAAACATAATGTCTCCGTCCTTTTTCTAGCAGCTCCCTTATAAAATTTGGAATTTCCTAAGTCCAGAATTCATCAGCTGTGATAAAAATCTACCATGTAGGGAGGATACACCTGGGCTGCTTCACACACCCCCATTAGTCTTTGGGGCAAGGGAAACCAATGTGAACATGAAGTTCATGCTCCTGCTACATAGTGAGTAATAAAGTTGTCTTTCACCCAACAGTCGCATGTCTTCTGCTAACATCTGTGAAAATGTGGCAAGTTACCATATTAGCTTACAAGTAGGGTAACATTTCAGACCCTTCACAGAACTCGATAGTATCTTGGAAGAATTTTCTCAAACCTTTAATGACCTAAAATGCCCCATATTATTTAATTTGAGAAAAAAGAAGAAAAGCCTTTTATTTCATTTTTAAAACAATCTGATACCAATATCTTCAACAAAGTACAAAATAGAAGTATAGACCAATAGATATTCTAAATTAAAATTAAATGGTAATGAATTGAATCCAGTAATATATTAAAATTTTAATAAACCATAACCAATTAAGATATATTTAAGAATACCATTTGATGTTTGGAAACTCATAATTCATTTAACTGATGAAAAGGGAAAACTTATATATTTATACTGTGACTCTGTAGTGGGAAATAGCATACCAAAAATATCAACCCATTGAGAAATTAATGTTATTTGAATAAAATAATAATATCAAAATTATATTTATAGAGTATTAAAACCTGAAGTGAACTACAGCCAAATGACTAGCTGATTACCACATATGCCTCCAGATAGTTAAAAAAGAAAAGCTGAAAATGAGGGTTGATTGCTAGTCCAAAAAAAAGGAGGTTATTCAAAATTCATATACAGTACTATAAGATATTAGCAGTAATTGTAAGCCTTATCAGCAAGGTGTGACACAATGTTAGAAAGAGATGCAAAATGAGTTTTTCCTAGTTTAACAGATCATGCTTTAAACAAATATTCAAAATAAAATAAATTTATATTTTGGATTCACCCATGCCTGTACTCTAGTCTTCTAATTTCTCTCGTGATATCTAAGTACTATGATCATTGTAGCATTGGGTCTGTGTATAAAAAATACTGATGGCTAATAAACTATCAGTAGTGTCTTTAAGAGAATTATTAATTATGCAAACAATGTTCCTAATTTGTTTGATTCAGTATCAGTTTAAAAATCTCTTTAATGGCAGGAGGTTATCATTAAGGCAAACTATCCTTGCCAGGGAAAATCATTGATCAGTTCCTTTAAATATTTCTAGGTTTTTCTTACATTCCTTTCCCATTACGTGAATCTATAGATTCTGTGATATTTTCATTAATATGAGTCTGTAATATATCAAGCCAGTGAACCAAGGACACAACTTATTGCATATAATTTCATTTTTTCACAATATTCATGTCTGCTTTTTACATATTCTATATCCTTGCAATTTGCATTTTAAAAATCGATGTTAGTGTTTTGTTAATCCAATGCTGAGTGCACAGAACATAACAGTACTCAGAAAATAGTTGTGTGAATGAAGAAATGATGAATGACCTATAGGAGGATAATTTTTAAAATTATAATAATCTTTAAAATTATATGAAAGATGAAACTTCTTTCTTATATTCACTATCCCAGCATCTGTTGTCCAGTGAGGCAGTGATTGACTGCTTCTCTATTAAGCTAAGAATTTTCCACATAAAAAGGTCAAGAAATTATTTAATAGCCAAATTTGGAACTGTTGTAGTTGAGAGAAGATGTTTTTCCTGAATGTGGAAATTATGAAACCAAATAAAAGCAAATACACTCTACAAAGTATAGGGAGATTATCTCTGATAAAACTCAATCTGAAAATTGATCTGTTTATCAAAATCTACTGTAGTTTGTTGTAACCCTTTCATATCACAAACTACATTATAGGGAGGAAAACAAAACCACTGAAAGAATACAAAATAAAAGGCATTGATATAGAAAAGACAGAAGGACTTCTTAAAGATGGCATATAACAGATTAAAATGCTGTAAGTTACAGTTTTGTATGGATCTTTGCAAAGCAAAGAGGAAGATCATTAGCTATAGCTATGGTATTCTGACTGATGAAAATGCTGAAAGTTTGAAGTTCAAGCAGTAACATTTGTAAATTCTAGTTAATAAAAGTACCATGAAATAAAGAATCAACCATTTAAGACATGAATAGAATTTCTCACTAAAGAGAAACTGATTTTAACTCTAGAACCATGTCATATGTTATCTGAAATTTGCATATTTTTAAAGCTATTTTATTAACAATGTGTATTTCTAATTCTATGGTGTGCTTTCTCACACCCTCAATTAATTCTATTGTCACTTTTATAGTCTTTTATTAAGCAATTCCTTCAGATGATCCATAATTGTGATCAATTCTTTTGCCCAGAGGGGACATTCCAGATTTGTAACACCATTTTTATAATGATGCTTTAGTGCTGTTTGTTTCTTTCTGGGAATGCTCTACATTACATGCATATTTATCAATTTTTATTTCATCTGATTTCTAAGCAGGGATGGAACAGGTCTGATATCAGGAATCACATTATCTTTCCACTGTTTAAGTCACCAACATCTGATAATAATCATACGTAACTAGTGTCACTAAGGACAAGTCAGCAATGTCTAAACCCTACCTGTTCAAACTCTATGATTCTAACCACAAAAGGTGAATGCATAACAAGGAGCTATCCAAGCAACTGATGAGGCAATTTCACATAAAGTCAAGGTTATTTAAGAAGCATAACTTTGACGTATTTAACGGAACCCTTAATTGCTAGAAAACAATAGATAATTTAACCATATTGACCTAGAAGGACCAGACTGAGGAAAATTTCTCATGTCTCAGGGATACAGAGCGAGAGACAGAGAAGGATAGAAAGAAAGGGAGGGAGGGAAAGAGGGAAGAGAGAGAAAGAGAGAGAGGAAGAGATGGAGATGGCAAAATTATTTTAAAAAATCATTTATTCATCTATCCATCCATTAATTCATTCAGCAAGTATTTCCTGAATGCCTCCTTAGTACCAGGCATAGTTTTGAGCTTTCGGGATACAGAGAAGAATGAAACAGAACATTCCTTGTTCCTAGAAAAAATATTATAGCAGGAGCAAGGCAGATAACAAACAAGTAAAAATAAATGGGGAAAAGAATACAAGTTCAGGTACAGATTATGCTAAGAAGGAAAATTGAAACATGATGTGTTCAAGGGGCTGGGATGTGTACACTTCAGAATGGGAAGGCAGAGACAAACTTTTTGATGACAAGAAATACAAATCTCAATTACTTAAAGGCTGGTTATACAGGATTTTTATTCGTCTCTCTCCTGCTGACCATATCTTGCCATTTCACTAATTATCATTGTTCCATTAAAGTGCTGAAATGCCAGTCAATGAATGGTTATTGAGATCCCACTGTGTTCTCAGCACCAGTGTGATTGGAAATGTGGTTGGACTCAAACAAATAATTCCACTGCTGTGATAAAATATAATGCGGGGAATGATGCTTAAGACAGTAAATAATTTACACCTCTTCATTTTGAGGGGTTCATTTGAGTCAAAGTTTCCCAGTGTATTCATACTTCACATATCTGAGACTCAGCCCTTAAATTTCCAGGAACAACTACAAGAGGAGGCATCATTTATTGCCACTAGATGGCACCAATTATTTCCATATTTCTAAACCAAATATACATACACACACACACACACACACACATTTTTTTCTATGTCATGGCCACATTTAAAATGGAAGACCATTACTTGACACAATTATTAATAAAAGTATTATTCTTTTATTTTATTAATATTTTCCTTACAGGATGGATCAAAACAATAGAAAATTAAAGATGGTATATAGTCATTCACTCAAATACTTGTTTACCCAGTGTACATTTGTTCCAAATCAATCTTTCTTCTTTAATTACTAGCATTGTCTTGAAAATGTAAAAAAGGCAGAAGGTAGACTAGCTCATAATTAAGTATATAAATAACAGGATCAAAGAATGCGAAGTAGGAAAAAAAATTCCCATTCTCTCAAAATTAAGTACTATTTTGAAATAAAATAAAAATCTAGGGTATTATTATTACTCATTGCACTTAAAATTAATGAAAACAGTTGCAAAATGTAAAATATGATAGTAATAGTTTAACTAATATTTATCTTGGTTATATTTTACATAAAAGTTAAATATGTATAGTTTCATAAAACTTGATTGCTAAAACTTCTCATCTAAGGGGTCACACTTTTTCATAGAATTTCCATTTCTAACTAGTAAATTCACAGTGCAATTAAACATGCAAAATTTTTCTAAAGGAAATGAACATGAAATAGACTCATTTTTCAAAAAAGCAGTTTGGTTAAAAATTGAAATTACGTTCTTTAGAAATAAAAATAACACTTCTCACATCTTCCATTAAAAACATAAAAATGATTCTGGAAAATATTACCTATATCTTTAAATGTAGGTTTCAAAATAACACAGGGTACAATAATAAAATGAGAGCATAGATAAAATATATTGAAATGTACTCTACTGTATGCTGTATATTCATATGCATAATATTATAATTACTTAGAAGAAAAAATGAAAAGCTACATGTTTATTATGCTAATACATTTACGAATTGAAAACAAGTGCCATAAACTAGCTAATTGGACTATCACTATATTTCTTTCATTTTATAACAGTCTAAAAATAATACTCACTTTAATCTCCACCAGAGTCTTTTGCCTCATGTTATGGAGCACTCTAAATCTCTGTTGTTCCTCATAGAGTCTCTCTTCACAGGCTTTTTTCTCACTCTTATAATGATCAAACACAGCTTGCGCATGTTCCTTTTTATATCTCACAGTTATGAATTTCTCCCTATACAGAAAGCATTGCATTTGCCACTAATCAGCTTGCATTGTGTTTACCCAAATAAGTTTAAGATACATTTAAAAAATACGAAAAAATCTTAGAGCTGAAGAGCCTTGAAAAAATTTCCTCAGCCTTTCTAAAGGCCACTACCTCCTTATAGCTACATCTAAATGATTCAGGCAGAAGAAAATCTATGGGGAACTTTAGTGGATTATCTTGGTTGCCTTCCCAGCACCTTTCTGTAGTCCGGTCATTCTAACAGACCCTCTCCTCCATGAAACTACATTCCAAGTTAAACCAATCAGCACATGGTTGACTGTCCAGGAGTAAACATATATTCTAAGATGGCACAGTAAAATGAAAGAAACGGGCTTTATTCCATGTAGAAGAGGCTCACATCCATAGAACATGAACAAGGAGTCATGTTTTCATATTTGTTGACAACAGCCACAGGAAAGTGGAAAAAAGAATGAGACCCTAGTGTTGAGCTGCTGAATCAACCAACCCTGCAGCTTGCCCTACCCATGGGCTTCCTGTTACATAAAATGATACATTTCCCTATTGTTTAAACTGGTGTGTGAATGTGCGCTGTGTTGGGGAGGGACTAGTGGAAAGGACGTATTGTGTCATGTGCAGCTAAATGCATTACGATATAGAGGTAAAATAAGAATTTTTAATGGTGGAGTTAGTAGATATTTCTAAAAAGAGTAATACTGATAGTAAAAGTCTCATAAAATAATTAAAATAATACTAACAAAAACAAACATGTTTAAAAGTTAATTGCTGTACTTGAGCAGTGAGAGTTAATTTTATCTGTTAACTTGGCTAGCTTATGGTCTTCAGCTGTTCTGCCAAACACTGGCCTAGATGTTGCTGTGGAGGTATTAATAGCAACAGTCAGTCAAAGGTCTTAAAAGCAGAGAATTGGGATTTCCAGAAATAAGACTTTCTGCCTCAAGACTACACTAGCATTTCCTCTCCGAGTTTGCAACCTGCTGGCCACCCCTACAGATTTTGGATTCAAGACTGCAACATTACCCCTTCCAGAATCACCACTGTGCAGGGTGGTAAAAGTTCAGATTTAGCAGCCTCCACAATCTTGGGAGCCATTCCCTTAAAATAAATATCTTTATAAATGAATATGAATGAGTTTGAATATGAATATAAATATACTGTGTAACTTTCTCTGGAGAATCCTCACTACTAATACAAACAGCAACCCAGAGGCCAGAATAAATGTAGCTGCAAAGGCTCAACATAGCCTTAGGTTACGCATAGTTGTCCTATCTTTTGGTATAGAAAACTGAACCATTTGCACAAGCTATAAAGGCAGTAGGATTAATATGTTTTGAGCAAATAATGTTATGGTTCTTTGAATATAATATCTCATTTAATACAACAACTGTATGAAGTAATAATAATTATAGCCATTTACAAATGTGGACCTTAAACTTCAGCATAATTAAATAGCTCAGGCAAACACAGACAGTAAATGATAGAAAGAGAATGTAAACCCAGTTATGTGTTGCTCTAAAGCCTTTGCTTTTCCCCACTTCATCATTTTTGCAGCATATAGAATTCTATGTGATGTTCTATCCAAGTATTCACTAATTTTAATACTGTGGAGCATAGGGAACCAATAAAATTCACATAGGGAAAGGCTGGTATGACCAAAACCATAAGGCTTTCATAATGCTCCAGGAAACATTACTCTCACTATATCTTGACCATAATACTATGTTCTCTACTCTAAATATTTTGAGATTATATTATATTCACTGGAGCCTTTAGATATCATACATATACATACATATCATATTTACACAAAATGTATGTACATATATAGTTAGATTTGTATATATATATTCATGCAAATAATGTTTACTTTCCCAAAGTGATTAAAAGAGCAAACTCAGAAGGCTTGTGCATCTGGTTTTCATTTCTTCCATTTCCTAGTTAAGAAACAGTTATAAGAGCCAAGAGTAGCTTTGACTCCATTATTTTCATCACAATATATTAAACTATTTGTATGTGACAGATTTTTCCCTCTAAAAAGCTCTTCAGACAATTTTAGGTGCACTTTTTCAGCTGCCATTTCTTTGTCCTTCTTGGTGCCCTGCTACACATATACTATGCGTTCTAAATAAACAATTATTAAATTGATACAGTCACCTATTCATAATATGAGTAGGTTATTCATAATACAGTTTATCTGCAGTAATCTTGCTTTCCAATCCTAGTTCAGGGCTTCAGTACATAGAGTTGAAAAGGCACACACTTTGGAACGAGACAGTCCTAAATGGGAGCTACCTCTACCACTAATTAACTGTGAGATCTTAAAGCAATCATCAGATTTCCAAGACCCTCTGTTTCCTCAGCATTCATATAGAAATACTACATAACTTAAGAATTTGCAATGAGAATTAAGTGAGATAAGGTACATAGCTTGCCCAGGAGTCTCTGTACATTAGGACCGCTTTTGATGTAAGTTTGACATTACCCATCATCACTGTGAATTAATAGATTTTAAATAATACCACAATATCAGTTTTTTCTATTTCTCCTTTTACTATGGGAAGGTAGAGTTACATTACTCTTCTCTGAAAGGCAATACAATCTAGCCACAGTATGGAAGAAAACATTTGAAATGAAATGACCAGAAGCCTGAAGAAAAATAATTTCCATCAGTTCCTGAATTAGGTCTTTGCAAATTTAAGGTAAATTATTATTTTAGGTTTATACCTTTGAGGGCCAAACTGTTCTGGTCAGATTTTAAACAATGTGGATAAAGTATCTTCCAAAGTAAATTATATGTTTCCTTTATTTATTACATGATATAATGAATATAATTTAGCCTTTTTCAGGTAAAACTGTTTGAAAGTAAAATTTTACCCTGTGGTTACACTTAAATAATTCCACGTTGAATGCATTCACTTATGTCCATTAAGACATCTGGCATCTGGCTGCACATAACTGTATTTTTGACATTGTGTATCCCTCAAGAGCCACAATTTTCATAATGCTTATATTAGCTTTCCATATCTGATCAAACTATCATTTTACATATGACCAATGCATATTCCTTTGAAAGTCATTCCAGCCTGTTCTTAATGTATTATAAAATAGGAAATAAGAACCAAGAGGAATAAAGAAAGAGTAAGTTCTAAGTGAGGGTTTCTGGGATGCCCTCAGAGCCTTAGCAAAAGGCCTTCCACTATTCAGGTGTGCCCCTGACTGATGAGGTCACTGGAAAGAGGCTACTGAAAATGAGAAGTGCACATAAATCATGTGAGGTTTTGTAGAAGACCTATTTCTATACTTTTAGCTCAAAACTGTCATCAAAAAATGTTGGATGAAAACCATAAATTAATAAACATGGCATGCAAGTGAGAAATACTGGAATTGGTAGAAAAGATAAGGAATATCATAAAGAAGAAAAGTTCAGATACTTGAACTTTTTTTTTAAACAGTATGATATTCCCAGTTATTTAAACAATATGATAACCGAGGGGAGTAATGAAGAATAAAAGCACTTTAGGATTATGCTTTTGTAGCCAAGACTATCAAATATCACTTGTACATTCCA
The DNA here is from genome assembly GCF_030445035.2 of Dasypus novemcinctus. Taxonomy (NCBI): domain Eukaryota; kingdom Metazoa; phylum Chordata; class Mammalia; order Cingulata; family Dasypodidae; genus Dasypus; species Dasypus novemcinctus. Next base: position 48,826,759 of record NC_080688.1, read on the forward strand.
TATAAAATTATGATAGAAAATATGGCTCATTCCAAGAATAATTTTAAATGCAAAAATTTGATCTTAATTCTTTTATAACTAATATATTAAAATACTTAATATATTGATAAATTTTAAGTACTTACTTTAAAGTTTCAAGTATCTGATCTAAACTCTTTTTTTCCTCTTCTTTTGATTCCAATTCCTGATCCAATTGACTTATTTTGTCTTGTAAAATATTTGTTTTATTTTTAGTATCCTCTATTTCTTTAAAAATTATTGAGCGTTTCACCTGAAAAAGAAATTCAAGGATGTTTCATTTTAAATATATAGAATTTCACATTCTTGCATTTCAGGAACACAATTACATTGTCCATGGGAACTATTAAAAAGAAATAGTACCTGCTTATTAAGAAATAGCACCTTAGGTTTATATTCTCTTCTCCACTGTTAGAGCTGATAAGATTTATTAAAAAGATAAGTTCAAATACATCCTTCCCTCCTTCTTCCTTTGTCTCTGTCTCTCATTCCCCACATCTTGTGCACAAATTTTATGCCCGCCACACACATACATGAAACACACACACATAAAAGCATGTCCTTTCAAGATGCAAACATGTGGTCACTGTTTTTCAAACTTGTACACTGGCAGGCAGGCAAGGATATAAATTGTTCTGATTTTTCATATAAAAGAGCAGATGAAAGATCTAGTTGTATGTAAATGCTTTCTCCTGGGGTTGGAAGCATTCTGGTCCCAGTTTGCCAAGAATCCTTGTGGTTCCTTGACTTTCCCCTCACAGGCGATCCCTCCTTTCCCTTCTAGGTTCTGCTGATGTCTGGTTTCTGGCTCCTTTCCATTGTAATGGCATAAAAGAAATTTTATTTGTTTCCTCATCATTCAGCCTGGCTTTGTCCTAAGTTTCCTTTGAGTGACTATCCCAGTTTGTCCTGCCCTGGGTGTAATCATGACTAACAGGGCCTGTACCTCCACGTGGTTTGGATAATAAGAGCTGTCTAGTTTTTCCAAACAGCTCCTGCCACTTTTTCTCTGAGTAGCTCTTGCCACTTCTTTTGCAAATGGCCCCTGACCTTTCGTGCTGCATAACTCACTAGCAAGGCTTCTATCTCCATTAGGCTTGGATAATAAGAAGCTGTCCTCATCAGCTCCAAACAGCTCGTGTCACTTACGCTTTTCCTGCCCCACAGTGTGAAACTTCCAATCCCCAGTATCCTTGAGAAAGTTCTACCCATACCCTCTGGATCAAAATAAAGGCAAGAGCCTGTGACTCACATATGCTCCCTTCCCCCTTCCCCCCCATGGACCTTACAGGAACCTAGGTTAGATAAGCTCCAGACCCCTCTGCTGCCCTCTGCCCTCATTCTCCCATCTTTCCCTCCAGGGCCTTTGATCTAAAAAAACTGTCCTTTCATGTATTCTTGGCTGGTTAGCTATCTGTGCTTGTGTCTCATCACCCAAATGCTTCCGCATAATATCCAAAACATCTGTGGCTTTCTCAAACTATGTCTAAATGTCTTCAGCTTATAAAGGGCTCCAGGAATCCTCATTTAGTTGGGCCATGCCTTAACTAAAAATAACATCTTCAAGAATTCCACTTCTCAATTGCTTCACTCACACAGGAACAGAGAGTAAGCTTAAGAACATGTCTAAATTGGGGTACATAATTTAATCTATCAAACCAGTTTGAGTTCTATCTCCACTTCCACTTGAGAAGATGAGTTTTGTTTTTGTCAGTCTTCCTGCTACACAGTTGGGAAAATAGGTAGAAAGAAATAGATGACCTGATGCAAAGTACTGGAAATCTGTTGGCTTTTATAAAGGGTGTTTCTTGGGTTAAAAATCTACAGTTAATAGGCCCTACTTAAGGAGTCCAGTTCAAGGCTATTTTCTCACCAAAGTCTGTTGCCATGTGTTGAAGCAAGTTGGCGGGCGATCTCTGCCTGCTCTCCTTTCATCTTCTTCTTAAGGCTCTCTGGGCCCAGTTTTGTCCAATCTTAACTGTAGCCTGGCATAGGGCTCGTCTCCCAGGGCTTCCTGTATCAATCTGGCATAGGGCTCATTTCCTTCCAGGTCTTATCAGCTGTTCAGGTACAAACTATCAGGTGAATGGCTCATCTCCCCCAGGGCTTTAGTTGTTTGAGCATACTCTCCTCTGGCATCTATGGAGCTCTCTCTCTCTACCCATATCTTCCTCTGTATGCCTTCTTGAGTAAGTGCTGGTTTATATCATCCCACCAAGGAGGCAGGGACTCAACCCTGAGTCATGCCCTACTGTCATGGTTGAATCAAAGCCCTAATCTTAGCAGGTAATTTAATTAAGACATCTCAGCTGTCTTGGTCCCAGCTTCTTCCAATCTTACCTGCAGGCTGGGGTCAGTCTTTCCTGCAGGCTGGGATAAGTCTTCTCTCTCTCTCCTGGGGCTTGTTTCTCTCTGTCAGCTCTGCTGCTCTCCTCTCTCCACAAGACCAGCTCTAAACTATCAAGAGAATGTCTCATCTCTCTTCCTGGAGCCTCTGCCATGTCTATGGAGCCATCTCTATTCCTCTGTATTATTCTCCTGAATATTTACTTCCCAAGGCACCAGTATCAAAACTCCAACTCTCTCTTCTGCCATGTAGTTTTCTCAACATCCTACTGGCATGGCCCAATCAAAGCCTTAATTTTTATTTATTCAAGTAAAAGTGAAACTTTGGATTTACTACAATCTAATATGCCCAGAGGAGGAGACCAGTTTACAAACACAATCCAATATCTATTTTTTGAATTCATAAACAGTATCAAACTGCTACAGCTGCCCAAATGGAAACTGAAGAAAGCAAAAGACTTTTCCATAACCCCGATGTCAATTTTGCTTTGTATTTTATCCTGGCTCAGGACAATAACTCTGATAGACTTGACCAGTGGAAAAGACAGTGTGAGACTGGAGACTCTGTGTTGTGAGTGTGTGTGTGTGTGCATACATGCAACATCAATGTAGAGAAACCAATCAGAAATGGCTAAAATCCACCTAAAATTAAGTTTGATTGGTCTGCTTTCATTAACATAAAGAAATGTGAATTCAAAGACATTTTTTTTAGGTTAATTTTTTTTTTACCTCAGTTTCTACTAGTACATCCTGGGTTTTCTTCTCCCTTTCTTGCAATTTTCTCTTTGTCTTTTCTACATGTCTTCTAATAATTTCTTTCTTCTTGAGCATGTCATTAAGTGTCTAGAAGATATTCAGATATTAAGATTTGCAGCATTTACAATTATCCTGTATAGACTAAATATTACTCAGGTGACTATTTTAATGTTAACAATATTTATTTTGATTATAAAGGGAAAGAACAACCAAATATAAATTATAAAATGTACTCAATATCCAAAATCCTAATATTATGTTCAAATCATATGGGAAAACCAAAATATAACCAATTTTAGTTAAATTTTAAAAACCTAATAAACTCTCACAGAGATTATAAGTTTTCATCATGATTTTAAAACATTTTAACCAAAATTAAAACTCAAAATAAAAACTGTTAGCAATCATCACTGAAAAATTGTGTAAAAAGTTATTTCTAAAAGTTTATGCTAACTTAATAGTTCTTGTAATTTATTAGCTATCGAAATAGAATAAGTGATTATTGAGCACTAAGAACATATAAAATAATGGCTATTATAAAATAAGATCGAATAAAAGTCAATAAACTTTTCTGGAGTTATTGTCATTTTCAAACAATTACACTGAGGCTTTTGCTATATTTAATGAACTTCCATCTTTAATGTAAAGGGGAGAAGTTATTAAAATAATTTATCCCACTAGGGGTTAGTACTCGTTATATATTCATTAGAGGACCAATAAGACAGCATTTCTAGAAGTCCTAAATAGAATAGTGAACTCAGAATTCACTGTTTCAATGCTTTAAGGCCTTGTTGTTTAACAGGTTGCTTAACCTGTTAGGACCCAAGTTTTATGAAGCCTGAGATACAGGTAAACTTCTTGCCTATTTCACAGGGACATTTTGAAAAAAATAAAACACAAAAACTTTGATTAAAGGAATTCTCTGTAAATTGCACACACAGTAATTTTAAATGAAGAAATTTTGAAAGTTATTAAAATCTAGTAATGAATTCACAGCATCACTTGCAAAGAAAAAAATCCTGTTGCCAAATTGGCACAGATGAATATATATGTATGTCCTTGCGGCAGCTAAGGATGAGAATGTATAGCTCTTACCACACCCTCTAGTTCTCCAAAAGACTAATGACATGATACGTACATAATTTTCTACTAAATTTTTGCTTGGGAAGGGCTAGTAATATCAGTTACTGCCATCAACTTGAAGTTTAGAAAATATATTACCTATGTTTGCTTTATTTTTCACCGTGTCTAAACTTCTATATATATGCATCAAAAATTTACCATGGAAACATTGATACATTATTTTTTACATTTGAGCAAAAACCACTTTAGCATTTCATTAACAAGCAGTGAAAACTTTGAATTAAATTTACCATGGTGGGCCATCACAGCAAATATATGACTAAATATCCATTCTGAAAACTGCTTTTCCTAAGTATACTCTATATAGAGCATGGGGTTTTAGGTAATAGCATTAATGGTCCTGCTATATACAGTTCCACCGTGTAACAGTTGTGTGGATCTGAAATAGTTACTTAGTCTGTCAATGTTTTTATGCCTTACTATGAGACATCATAATTTTCCCAATATAAAATTGCATGCATGATTTACCGATGTACCTAAATATTCCTGTGAATTAGTATCGGGATTCTTTCATAAATGCTTACTTTAAAATGGAGTTCATGGGCTGTTCTGATTCTGATAGCATCTTCTTCTAGTTGAAGCATAGGTGTTTCGATTTCTGACAATGCTAGGGTATATATTGCTTTCTTCTCTGCAAGTTCCTGCCTCTCCTGTGCCTGCTTTTCTTGAATAGCATATAGTCTCTTCTGTCAATAAAGATTTAAAATCACTCATTCAGTTAATAATAACCTAAACATTTATTGAGCCCTACTATTTATTAGGTAATAATCTTTGTTGTTATTTGAAAATCAAAAGATGGATGCTACCATAAAAAGCAATGGGTAAAAATATAGTATATTTAAAGAATACATAGTTATTATTAGAATAAATGAGAGAAAAACAGCAAAAGAAACATTAAAAATCAAACACTAAGTATTGGAGTGCAGTAAGATTAGAGAATGCACTAACAACAAATATCACAATATATGTAATTCCTGAAAACCAAAATGAAACCAATAAATAGGAAGTAAGTAACAAATATTCAGCAAAAAAAGCTTAGGTAAACTATGGGTTTACTGAGTTTATATGCATAGAAATAACTTAGAAATTTGGTGTTTTCAAACATGTAGGAGCAAAGGAACACTGATTCTATTTGTTTAAAAATAGCAAATTTCCTAATAAAGGAAATGAAATTTTTGCTTTGAAGAGGACAATACATGCAGATATTCTCAAATAACTTACAAATCTCTGTTTTAGGTAGGTTTTGCTAATCTATGTGTAAAAATATAATAATTTCAAATATGTATGATACATAATATATAGGTAGGTAGGTATTTCTGAAAGAGGGACAACCTGAAAACATTCCAGGGATCCGAAAAACTCAACCTGTGTTTGCAAAGTATATGCAGGTGATATATAGAGATTAAATAATCAACGCTGATTTTGCTAGCTATCAGGCTGTAGTTTCAAAGTCTTTAAACAGAAACATCTCATAACATGCTTTCTTTTAGGGTTAAATAAAGAAATTCAAGTGAAAGAACACTAGAAGTAAAGAAAACATAACATCATCACAAAGCAAACTGAAGAGTTAGACACTTAGGAATAAGATCCCACTGCCCTTTTACTAGACTGGCAGAAATTCCCATTAAACCACAAAATGAGATATGTGTATGGGAGGTCAGTTTCTTTATGCATGATCAGACACTGCTGGTTGTACACAGAGGGCAACTGTCATCAGCTAAGAAGAGAAAACTGCTAGCTTGCAAACTAAGTAGTGAAAAGAAGTCTCATTATAGGCAAATTTAAAATGCTAAGTAAAATGCAAATTAAAGGAAGAATAAAATATTGAAACTAAATTAGAATTACCTGAATCATTATTAAATTAGCCACTTCACGTCGAGTGAGTTTTTTCAAAAAGTCTTCTCTACCCTATAAATTATCAAAATTTTAAAAATGAGATAATATTCTCAGAATATCAGAAAACATTTTAAAGGCAATTGCTACTACAAGATACATTTTACATAAGTTATAGCAAAGTAAAATATTAATTATAAATTGAGTGTTATAAGATAGAAAAAAAGATGTTATTTGAGGGAATGCAATTAAGTGATATCAGCAAAAATTCTGAATACAGAATTTCAGTTTAATTAAGGTTATACTTCATAGTTCTGAAACAAAAAATCAAAGTAATCATAAGGAAACAATAGACAATTTTCAATTCCTCTTTTTTAAAAAAAACTCTTTGTTTTTAGTATTACTTTTCAGAATGAGGCATATTCAACTTTGAAAACAAGATAGATATAATTCAAGTGTGAAGTTTGCAAAGTATGATCCGATTCTCATTAGGCTGGGATGATTTTTTTCCCCCATCATTTTAGTTAGCAGCAAAAAAAAAGGAAAAATATAAAAATATTCATTTGGTTACCTGTATAAACAGTCTTAAATTTTTCATGGTTATGGTTTAAATTATCGTACAAAACCAGAATTGGTAGTAGATCATAAAGGACCTTCTGCTGTTGACGCCTTAGAGTCAAGTCAGACACCTTAAACTCCTTATTTGACAGAGAAGTTGGCTTGGATTTAGGTTCTCTACCAGATTGAAAAGAGCCGTGTATCTTTGCAAGAAGGAATAGTATAGGTTCAGCAACCCCTCAGATACCTCCTTCTTTACCAAATTATCCATATTATCCTGGGGCCTATGGAGACAGCCTAAGGAAGCAAGTCCACGGGTTTCTCCTTCAATCCCCCCTCTATTCCATATATCAACTCATCAAGGGTATCCTCTCTCAGAGTGAAAGAATAACACAAAAGAGGCAAATAGAAAGGTGATAAGTAAAGCAACAAGCTTATCATCACCTAAGGCTATACCTACATCTAAAACCAAGGTATACAATGATATATTTTGATCATTTAAAAGGAATTAGTTGCCTTTTTTCACATAAAAAGAGATATAGTACAGTTTTATCAATATATTAAACATTTAATAAGTAAGAATTAAGAATAATTAAATAATATTTTTTATTTTGTGAAATAATAAATTTTAACAACCAAATAAAAAATGCCTCCACAGACTGGAGAAAAATACACTCCAAAATACAGTTCTAAATTTGACCTTTGTCTGTGATTGAAAACCATGTGTGTGCATGTCTGTGTGTTGGGGAGAAGGTGGGGGAATGGTAAGAGAAGAAGTTGAAGAGTAACCAACTACCAGGCCATGCAGGATTGTTAAAGTTCATGAAGAAAATTAGTGAAGGGTCTTAAGCAAGGTGTGTGCTTTAGAAAGATCACTACGGCTACAATATGGATTAGTTTGAGTTCTCTTAAAATTAATTCTCCAAAGTTTTTTTCTTTTTTATTGTCAACTAGTGAGAGAGCAATCCATGGTTGAAATAAATGCAGTCTCAAGTTAAAACAAATGGTCTGATACAAAAAGACATTGTCGCTGGAAAGTCAACTTCACAATTACATGTCTATGCACATTCCACCAAATACATGCCCACAGAGTATTTTCAACCAGATGCTCAAGGCCTTCCCTCAGTATTATCTCTTTTACTCAAAATATCACCTCGGTATTACATTTTTTACTCAAAATATCAAAATATCACCTGCTTACTATGTACAATTACTTGTTTAAATTTCATAACGAAATCTATGAATTGCATATTATTGTTCTCTTTTGCAAATGGGAAAACTGAGACAGAGAAATTACTTAAATCACCTGAATATACAAAACTAGTACACACTAAAACCAGGATACTAATCCATATAATCTGACTCAGACTTCAGGGACTTAACCTTATAGATTTAGCATCTAAGTGACACCTGGATAATTAGGACCCTTCAATGTGGTAGGAATGTTTAGTATAGAGCCCCCAACTCTTATGTGCCCCTCTTCTTGCACACCCTCCATGTTTTTCCATGAAGCTTCTAAGGTAACTGTGATACTTCTTTTAATTCTGTAGCTCAGCAGCCTATACCAGAGGTTAAGCACTAGAACTGAGACTTTATGTTAAAGACAAGCCACAGTCCCCTAGTGATCCTACAGTTGGCTCTAAAATGGAATATGTTGGGAAAGATATGAGCACTGAGGAGACGTTGCCTTTTAATTATGCAAAATGACTTATGTAGCTGCTGAGAACAGAACCAGGATTAAATGGGTACAAATTGTGAGGAGGTAGAACTAACACTAGAATTAGAATGTGGTCTACTTTGTGAGATACTGATTCCACTGTCATCAAAGACATTTAAAAAGATGCTGGAGAATAACAAATATCTATATTAGTTGTAATAAGTTTTCCTGATTGAATAATATAAGTACCACTCTTTAGGAATTTGCTATATCTTAGGTTCTTTATTAGAATGTTTTATGGATACAGGCAGTCCTCACTGTGCAGGGTGCCATGTTAATGGAAACCTGAAAATAGAGTACACACCTCAGACATGCATATGTTTCAGTTAATATGGTGCTGTACAACATGAAGATTGCCTGTACAAATATGTGTGAGTGGGTTCAAGTTAATCATTTGCATTTAGTGGCAGAGGCCTTATTATCCACATTCAAAGAGGAGAACTGAGATCATAGCGGTTATTTAATGCATCTGATCAAGCCTCAAACAACAATTAGCCCCCAGGACTGCTGCACTCCTGGGAGCTATGTGAATCGGTTCATTCAACAGCACTTTAAAGTGAGCTCCCTCCTCTACCCTCAGCCCAGTACTGTGTTTGGCATATATATTTGTTGAATGAATAATGTATTGAACAATTAGATGAATGAATAATAAACAAACAGCTTTTGCTATCTAGGTTGGGGGATGGAACTGTAAAAGTTTAAGGTTCTTTCAAACTCAAATCCTTTTATAACCCTCTATATAATGTGACACTGGGGCCCTTTAAAATGTCATAATCACACAGGTTCTCATTCATAAATAGCATCTTGAGGATGGGTAGTAAAATAAAGGCTAAAGGATGTTTTTCCTGAGATAGGAAGACATGGGAGAAGCAAGGAGAGAGGTAGCCAGGTCAGATCTCTGCCTTAGGATTGTAGTCAGCATACATTCATAGAGTGTAAGTATGTGAACAAGAAATTAAGGAAGACTGCCTATCAAGGAGCACAGCCTTCAGCTCTCCTTATGCCAGACCTCTGAGTTCCTCAAACTAACAATGCACTGAAAAGGGAATGAAAAGCCCAGAAAAATCACCATTTCACAACTATTATATTGAATTTGATTCAACTAGAATCATCAATAGCTGCTAAGCCAATTGGGTGAAAATTTATTGGAAATAAGATATTTCATAGTCTTAAAGTATCACTCTATTAATTACAATGGGGAAAGTACAATGGATAAATAAGTTGGACAAAACTTTAATCACACAATTGAGCTAAATATCACTAGTAATGGCACAAGTTGATATCATGTGTGTTTTGATATGTTGCATTGAGGACGCAATACTGCAACTACATAATATCCATTCCCAAATTATTTACCCTGTATCTAATCATTAGGGAAAAAAAGATAAATCCATATTGTGGGGACTTATGCAAAATAACTGCCCTAGACTCTTTAAAAATGTCAACATAATGAAAGACAAAGAAATAAAAGGTAGGTGATCCTTCAATATTAAAGGAGACAAAAGTTATGACAGATAAATGCACTACATGGTGCTTAGTTACACACACCAACTGATTCAGAGAAACTTGAATGTGGACTACGTATTTGTGCCAGTTATCAAAATATTGCTCCTCATCTTCAAATCCTCCTTCTTTACTTTGATTTGTGATACTAGAGCTGGATTCTGTAAAGACTTTTCTTTTGCCAGCTGGAGTAACAGGGTTTCATGTCCTTGTTGGGTTGGGCCTTTACTTCCCCCTTCCTCCAGTGGCACTGATACCATCAAGTGTATGGAGCACTAGTGGTACTTGCCCTCCACCAAGTCGCTCCCCTCAGAAACTCCATTTACCCTCTGCCATGTTTCTCTGGCAGCCTGGCAAGGAGGTTGCTACAGGCAGTCTCCAGCAATGAACGTCTCCGCCACCCCTGGAAACAGTCATACACTCCCTAACAAATTCTCAGTCTTCTCTCCGGGAGGAGAGTCTCTTACAAGTTTGTTCCTTCTTTGGGTACTTTCTCCAGCCCTATAGAAACTGTATGCTCCCTATATTTGCTATTTCTGTATTCTTTAGATCAGGGGTCAGCAAACTTTTTCTATAAAGGGCCAGATAATAAATATTTTGGGCTTAGTGGCCATACAGTCTTTGGCACAACTCAATTCTTTTTTTTGAAGAAAATGGATAAAAGAAATCAGTTTGAAGAGGTTGAGAGAAGCGTAAGGAAAGGGATGACAGCATCTCAGATGATGGGAAGAATTCATACTAAAACATTCTCACCTTTGACCCCTTGCCTAGTTTTAGCACCCAATACCCAGCAGGTGGCAGCAGAGAGCTACGCTTCTGGAAGAGACTGCTGCCCTACAACAAAAGACAGCTAAAGAGTAGACTAGGATGGAACAGCTGTATGTTCAGAAACCCAGGTTCAAAGAGACAAGGTGAATAAACGGTAAATACAAACTGATCTAAGATCACAATCAAGATAGTGGCATAAGTTTTGTTTCAGGTTACAAAAGCGGCACTATGAAAAATTTGGAGAACTCACATTGCAAAAGGTCTGAAATCAGGAAAGGAAAGAGAGATTTTAAAAACTTAAAATCATAAAGCAAAATTTGGGAATTGTACAATTCACCATGGGCTGGACTGAATTAGTATGGTAGGACAGCCCTCTGACTGTGCACGGCCAGGGCACCTTATGATGGCCAAGATCCCAGCAGAAAGCCCTGGTGGCAACTCAACCTGGTCCTATCTAAAAGTAAACACAAAGATGCTGCCTTATCTTTCTTCTTTTATGAAGGTCTACATGTGTTCTGTAGAAATACTTTTAAATTTAAAAAAATAAAAGTAAATTAAAATAACCTAAACCTCCAAACTCAAAGATGTGAATTTTGTCTTTTGGGTGTTTTTCTTTTATATTTTCATGTTTTGGTATCATGTGGTTTTTAAATTTTTGTGTTTTTCACTTAGTATAAATTGAGAAGCTTAACATCATGTCATTGATTTTTCACTTGTTTTATTAAAAAATGCTATAGAACTTAATACCATTTATCTGTAAGGTATATATAATAATAGAAATGATTAATATGAATACACATGTACACACACTAACCACTTTCAGAAATAGAATATTCCCAACACCTTTTGAGCTCTCTCTAAACACCACTTTGATCTCATTTTATTTTCTGATGTCCCCTCCATTTGGTAACTGCTTTAGTAAAGTGAAACTTATATACATTAAATTCACCCACTTTAAGTGTAATGTTTGACTTTTGGCAATTGACCTGTAACACCTCCTCAGTCAAGGGATGGAACATTTCCATCACCCCTCAAAGCTACCTCACACCCCCTTTCAGTCTATCACTTCCTTGGACAAGCAGAGGCAGGTATCCACTGATAACGTTTTTTGCCATTATCATTTTTCCTTTTATAAGGTTTGATACAAATAAAATCCTGCAATATACTGTTTAGTCTATTTGTGTTTGACTTCTTTCACTTACCATGTTTATACTGTTGCATGCATCAGTTTGTTCCTTTTTATTACTGTTATTCCATAGTAGGGACGTACTATAATCTGTTTATACATTCACCAGTTGATGGACATTTTGATTGTTCCCAGTGTTTTGATATTATGAAAAATACTCTTATGAATATTTGTGTACAACTTTGTTTATGGATATATATTTTATTTTAACTCTTCTTAGGTAAATATTTATGAGTAGGATTTGTGACTAGCTTGATAAGTTTATTTATTTAACCATATAAGAAACTGCTAAAATGTTTTCCAAAGTAGCTTAATATTTTGCATTCTTATCAGCAATGAATGAGAGTTCCAGTTGCTCCACATCCTCAGTCTTTTTGATTTTAGCCATTCTAGTGGGGATATAGTAATAACTCATTATGGTTTTGATTTGTTTTTCCCTGATCACTAGTACAGCGAGTATTTTTCATATCTATATTGGACATTTATATATCTGCTTTTGTGAAGTGGCTCTTCAAATCTCTTGCCCATTTTTTTGCTTTATTTTTCCATCATTGAGTTTTAAGGTTTTTCATATTCTGAATATGTCTTTATCAGATAAGCATTTTATAGATATTTCCTACTAGTCTATGGCTTGCCTTTTCATCTTCCCAAAAATGCTTTCAAAGAGCAACAGTTATTCATTGTGGAATCTATTTTATAATGTTTTTCTTGTATGCCTAATAACTTTAGTGACCTGTTCAGAGGAAAGAATCAGAGATGTGGAAGACAGTACATCTGAAATCAGACAGAGAGTAGGACAAATAGATTAAAAAAAAAAATAGAAAAAAATTCAATAGGGACTTAGGGATTTGAATGACAACACAAAACACATTATGGGCATCCCAGAGGGAGAAGAGAAGGGAAAGGTGACAAAAGGTCTGCTGGAGGAAACAATAGCTGAAAACTTCCCAACATGATTGAGGGACATGGACATACATGTCCAGGAAGCACAGCACACCCTAAACAGTATAAATCCTAACAGCCCTACTCCAAGACAATTACTTGTCAAATTGTTCAATGCTCAGGACAAAGAGAGAATACTGAAAGCAGGAAGAGAAAAGAAATCCATCATATACGAGGCAACTTTACAAGATTAAGTGCTGATTTGTCATCTGAATCCATGGAGGCAGGAAAACAGTGATATGACATAGTTAAGGTGCTAAAAGAAAAAAAATTCCAGCCAAGAATTCTCTGTCCAACAAAGATGGCATTCAAAAATGAGGGAGAGTTCAAAATATTCACAGATAAGCAGAAATTAAAAGAGCATGTCAATAAGTAACCCACCCTTCAGGAAATACTAAAGGGAGTTTTGCAGGTCGAAAGGAAAAAACAGGAGAAAGAGAGTTTGAGGAAAGTGTAAGAACAACTACAAAGATAAAAACAGAAATAAAAACAACATATGGCATACATAAACCTAAAGAAAATGTGGCTAATGTCACTACTTGACAGTAATAACAATGAATGTTAATGGATTAAACTTAACAGTAAAGAGGCATAGATTGGCAGAATGGATAAGGAAATATGAACCCTCTATATACTGTCTACAAGAAACCCACCTTAGACCCAGGAATGCAAGGAGACTGACAGTGAATGGCTGGAAAATAATTTTACAAGCAAACAATAACCAAAAAAGGGCAGGAGTAGCTATACTCATATCAGACAAAACAAACTTTAAATGCAAAAGTATTGTAAGAGACAAAGAAGGGCATTATATATTAATAAAAGGGTTAATCTATCAATAAGGAAGAACAATCATAAATATTTATGCACCTAACCAGGGTGCCTCAAAATACATTAGGCAAGCACTGGAAAAACTAAGTGGAGAAATAAATGCCTCTACAATTATAGTGGGAGACTTTAATACACCATTATCACCATAAGAGAGAACATCCTGACAGAGAATCAATAAAGAAACAAAGACTTTGAATAATACATTAGAAGATCTGGACCTAATAGGCATATACAGAATATTACACCCAAATACAGTGGTATATACATTCTTCTCAAGTGCACATGGATCATTTTCCAGATAGACCACATGCTAGGCCACAGAACAACTCTCAATGAATTCAGAAAGATTTAAATTATACACGGTAATTTCTCTGACCACCAGGAAATGAAGCTGGAAATCAGTAAGGGCCAAAGAACCAGATTAGGCACAAAGATATGGAAGTTAAACAACACACTCTTAGACAAACAGTGGGCCAAGGAAGAAATTGCAAAAGAAATCAGTAGCTACCTTGAAACAGATGAAAATGACAACACAACATATCAAAACCTATGGGATGCAGAAAAAGCTATACTCAGAGAAAAATTCATAGCCATAAATGCCTATATTAAAAAAGAAGAAAGAACTAAAATCAACGACCTAACTGCACATCTGGAGGAATTAGAAAAAGAACAACAAAGTACCTTAAAGGAAGTAAAAAGAAGAAAATAACAAAGATTAGAGCAGAGCTAAATGAAATTGAAAATAAAAAAGCACTAGAAAAAATAAACAAAACCAAAAGCTGACTCTTTGAGAAGATTAATAACATTGACAAGCCCCCAGCTAGACTAATAGAGGAAAAAAAGAAAGACAACGCAAATACATAAAATAAGAAATGAGGAAGGGGATATTACCACTGACCCCACTGAAATAAAGAGTATTATAAAAGGATACTTTGAAAAATTGTATGCCAACAAGATGTGTAATTTAGAGGAAACAAATTTCTAGAAACACACAAGCAGCCTACATTGATGAAAGAAGAAATTGAGGGACTCAACAGACCAATCACAAGTAAAGAGATTGAATTAGTCATCAAAAACCTCCTAAAAAGAGTGCAAGACCAGATGGTTTCACAGGTGAATTCCACCAAATATTCCAGAAAGAACTAACACAAATTCTGCTTAAAGTCTTCCAAAAAATGTAAGTGGAAGGAACATTGCCTAATTCATTCTATGATACCAACATCACCCTAATATCAAAGCCAAACAAAGACATGACGAGAAAGGAAAACTATACACTAATCCACTAACGAAACCAGATGATAAAATCCTCAACAAAATACTTGTTAATTGTATTCAATAATGCATCAAATGAATTATATACCAAGACCAAGTGGGTTTCATCCCTAGTATGATGCAAGGATGGTTCAACATAAGAAAATCAATCAATGTAATACACCTCATAAAAAGATTGAAAGAAAAAAAATCACATGATCATCTCCATAGATGCAAAAAAAGCATTTGACAAAATACAGCACCCTTTCCTGATAAAAACACTTCAAAAGATAGGAATAGAAGGAAACTTCCTGAACATGATAAAGGGTATACATGAAAAACCCACAGCTAAAAATCATATTCAACAGTGAAATCCTAAAAGCTTTCCCTCTAAGATCTGAAACAAGGCTAGGATGCCCACTGTCAATGCTCTTATTTAACATTGTATTAGAAGTATTTGCTTGAGCATTTAGGCAAGAAAAAGATATAAAAGACATACAAATTGGAAAGGAAGAAGTAAAAATTTCACTATTTGCAGATGATATGATCCTATACCTTGAAAGCACTGAGAAATCTACATCGAAGCTTCTAGAGCATATAAATGAGTTAGTAAAGCAGCAAGTTATAAGATCAATGCACAAAAATTAGTAGCATTTCTGTACAACAATAATGAGCAATCTGAGGAGGAAACCAAGAAAAAAAATTCCATTTACAATAGCAATTAAAAGAATCAAATATCAAGGAATAAATTTTAACTAAAGATGTAAACAACTTATATGCAGAAAACTACACAACACCATTAAAGGAAATCAAAGAAGACCTAAATAAATGGAAGAATATTTCCTGTTCATGGGTTGGAACATTAAACATCATCAAGATCTATCCTACCCAAACTGACCTATATATTTAATGCAATCCCAATAAAATCACCACAGCATTTTTTAGTGAATTGAAAAAGCTAACTATGAAATGTATTTGGAAGGGCAAAAGACCCGGAATAGCCAGATATATTGAAAAAAAAAAAAAGAAATCGGAGGAATCACACTACCTGAGTTTAAAACATACTACAAAGCTACGGTGGTCAAAACTGCATTGTATTGGCACAAGGATAGGCATACTGACCAATGGAACCGAATTGAGAGTTCTGATATAGATCCTCACATATACAGTCAAGTGATAATCAACAAGGTCACCAAGCCTTGAGAATGGCCTCTTCAACAAATGGTGCTAGGAGAAGTGGATATCCATATCCAAAAGAATGAGAGAGGAACACCATTTCACACCTTATACAAAAATTAATTCAAGATGGATCAAAGGTCGAAATATAAGAGCCAAGACCATAAAGATCTTGGAAGATAATGTAGGGAAGCATCTACAGGATCTTGTATTAGGAAATGGTTTCATGAACTTTACACACAAAGCAGGAGCAACTAAAGAAAAAATAAATGAGACCTCCTCAAAATTAAAAACTTTTGTACCTCATGGAGTTTGTCAAGAAAGTGAAAAGGTAGCCTACTCAATGGGAGAAAATATTTGGTAACCATATATCTGATAGGGGCCTAATATCCAGCATATATAAAGAAATTCTACACTTCCAAAAAAAAAAAAAAAAAAAGATAAACAACCCATTAAAAAAATTGGCAATTGATTTGAACAGAGACTTCTAAAAGAAGAAATACAAATGGCTAAAAAGCACATAAAAAGATGCTCAACATCACTAGCTATAAGGGAAATGCAAATCAAAACTACAGTGAGTTATCATCTTACACCCATTAGACTGGTGGCTATTAAAAAAAATAGAGGACTACAATGTTGGAGAAGATGTGAGGAATACTGTTGGTGGAAATGTAGAGTGGTATAGCCATTGTGGAAGGCAGTTTGGCATTTCTTCAGAAAGCTAACTATAGAATTGCAATATGATACAGTAATTCCACTACTGGGTATATACCAGAAGAACTGAAAGGAAGGACATGATCAGATATGTGCACATCAATGTTCATAGTGGCATTATTCACTATTGGCCATCAACAAATGAATGGATAAACAAAATATGGTATATACATACAATGGAATATTACTCAGCTGTAAAAAGGAATGCAGTATTAACACATGGGGTAACATGGATGAATCTTGAAGACCTTATGTTGAGCAAAGCAAGCCAGGCACTGAAAGACAAATATTACACAACCTCACTGATATGAATTAAGTAAATTGAGCAGACTCTCAGAGCTAGAGTCTGGAAGACAGGTTTGAAGGAGAAAGAAACTAAAAAGAAGGTTGAGTCAATGCCCATAAGGGCAAAATCTATGATAAGGTGGAAGTGTGTAGTTGTGCAGTGGGCAAGACAGGGGAATGACAGTGGTGCAGTAATACTTTGGGTTGGGCAGTGCTGGTATGTTAGGGGGGTAGGGCGGAGAGGGTGAGTTGGACTGTGGGAAGGGTTGGGGTAGGAAACAGGTGAACACTGGGGATTGGCAGGTATGTGGTTTAAAATACAGTGTTAGGAATGTTCTTTTGGCAATATGGCAGGGGAGGGTATTGGTTTAGGGTGTTGGATGTGGGAGGCATTCAGGACAGGGCACAGGGCTTCTAGGGAGTGTGTGAGTGTTCATCTTGTTTAATGGGCTGTATCAGTGGGGAGAGACCCACATAATGAGTGGGCAGGTGTTGGATTCCCATCTTGGGGAGTCCTGCTATGTTCTCAAATAGAAGGGTAAGAGTCTCTTGAGAGCATTGGCAGTGCCTAATAGGGGAGGACAGGCCAGTATGTTGAGCTGTCAATGTTGTTGTAAGTAACTGTACTTATGAACCTTTTCTTTTAAAATTGAAACTTAGCTTAGTATTGTATGTTGCCTAAGAGTTACCTTCTGAGAGTCTCATTGTTGCTCAAATGTGGCCTCTTTATAAGCCAAACTCAGCATATAAATGCATTGCCTTCCCCTCAGTGTGGGACATGACTCCCAGAGATAAGCCTTCCTGGCACTGAGGGATTATTACCAAGTGCCAACTAGTAATGCACCTGGAAAAAGGTCTTGATCAAAAGGGGGAAATGGTAAAGACAAATGAGTTTATATAGCTAAGAGACTTCAAAGTAAGTCAGGAAGTCATTTTAGAGGTTATGCTTAGGTACATCTCAGCAGGAACTCACTGACTGCCACAGTAAACGCTCCTGAGAGTTCTAGAGACATCTAGACACTATAGGCATAACAGACAGTTCAGGAGTTTGGCACCCTGCCAGGGGGTCCTACTTTGGAATTTACACTTTCCAGTGTGATATAGTTGGATTCAGTTGTGTTTTCCCTACACGTGGCTCTGCTGCCCCTGTATCTGAACCTATAGTTAGTATTAAAGATGATACTAAATCTTTGTGCTGTTCATGTGCCAGTTGGACCCTGAATCTCAATAGACTTTCAACACCCACTCTTCAGCTCACTGGACTCACCTAGGAAAATTAAGAAGATGATGACTGACATCAACCATTTCAAGGAACAGAGACCACAACAGTAAGCAAGAAAGTCTCATCCATCTCCCCATCAGATATAAGTCCCCTCTCAATTAGAGGTGGAGTGGGCATCACCATCACAGAATCCTCAGGTTTGGGGAATGAATGATGGACTAAGTAGATTTACAGTTGTTCTACTGTAGACTTGTTGTGATCCTAGCAATGGAAGAACTTTTATCATGGATGTGGAGTCAGTGGCCACTGGAGGTTCTGAGGGGAGGGAGAGGGAAAAATAGGGGTAACTTGGGGGCAGTTTCAGGACTTGAGAATTATCCTGAATGACATTGCAATGACAGATACAGCTCATTGTATATCTTGTAATAACTTGCAAAAATGTGCAGGAGAGAGAGTAAACTACAATATAAACTATAATCATCACTTAGTGACAATGCTTCAAGATAAGTTCATTTATGTTGGCAAATATACCACACTAATGAAGGATGTTATCGGTGTGAGGAAATTTGGGAGGGCTAGGAGCAGGGCATATGCGAGGAATCCCCTATTTTTTTGTGTGTAACATTTATGTAATGTTTCTTTTTTTTTTTTAAGATTTATTAATTAATTAATTTATTTCCCCCCTCCTCCCGCCCTGCTGTTTTTGCTGTCTGTGCCCATTCACTGTGTGATCTTCTGCATCTATTTCTCTTTTTGTCTTCTCTTCTCATTTTTTTCCTCTAGGATTCACCGGGATTCAATCCTGGGGACCTCTGATGTGGAGAGAGGTTCCCTGTCAGCTGTGTGACTTCAGTTCCTGGTCTCTGCTGCACTTTGCCTTGACTCTCCCCTTCGTCTCTCTTTTGCTGCATCATCATCTTGCTGTGTGACTCACTTGTGTGGACACTGACTCACCGTGTGGGCACTCAGCTTCCTGAATGGGCAGTAGTCTCATCATGGGGCACTGGCTTGCCACACGGGCACTGACTCACCATGCAGGCACTCACATGGGCACTTGGCTCACCACACAGGCACTCAGCTTGCCATGTGGGCACTTGGCTCACCACATGGGCACTCGTGTGGCCATTTGGCTCACCATGTGGGTACTCAGCTCACCATGCAGGCACCCACATGGGCACTTGGCTCCCATGTGAGCACTTGGCTCATTCTGTGAGCACTTGGCTCACTGCACAAGCCCTTGGATCACTGTGTGGGCACTTGGCTCATCACACGGGCACTGGCTCACCATGCAGCTCATTTTCTTTTTTTTCACCAGGAGCCCCAGGGATTGAACCCAGGTCCTTCCATACGGTAGGGAGAAGTCTTATCACTTGAGATACATCTTCCCTAAGTTTCTTTTTAAAAAATTAGAGTATATTTAAAAATGTATCTAATATGTTGATGTACACCTGTTTTTACTGTTCTTTTATAATCTTTTTTATCTCCATGAGGTTGATGGCTATGGGCACAATTTCAATATTGATTTTAGTTACTTGTGTCTTTTCCATTTTTTTCTTTGTCTTTCTACCCCTATTTGGTTGATCTTTTAAAAAACTAACTTTTAGCTTTATTGATTATCTCTATTTCCTTTTTTAATCTCTATTTCCTTTGTCTACAACTTAATCTTTATTAATTTCTTCCTTCCTCTAGCTTTGGGCTTAGTTTAGTCCTCCTTTTCTTGTCCCATAAGTTGCAAAATTAAGTTATTTGAGACTTTTCTTCTTTTTAAATGTGTTTTAGGTGTTTACTGTGGTAAATTTCCCTTTGAACACTACTTTCACTGTATCCCATAAGTTTTGGCATGTAATTTTTAATTTTCAAATGTCCCTAAAGAATTTTTGTTTTCAATCTTTGACCAACTATTTATTTAAAAGAGAGTATAGGTTAATTTCCACGTATTTTTGCAAATTTCAGATTTTCATCTGTTGTTAATTTCTAACTTCATTTCATTTTGGTAGAAGAAGATACCTGTTATGAATTTAATCTTTTAAAATCTATTGAGACTTGTTTTGTGGCCCACAAATGGCCTATCCAGGAGAATGGTCCATGTGTACTTGAGAAGAATATATATTCTGTTATTGTTGAGTGGTGTGTTCTATATATGTCTATTAGATGTGGTTGGTTTATAATGTTGTTCTATTCCTCTATTACCCTATTGATCTTCTATCTTGATGTGCTATCCATTATTGAAATTTGAGTATCGATGTCTTTATTTTTGTAGAGATGTCTGTTCTGTCAATGTTTGCTTTATATATTTGGGGACTATTTTTTATTGTGTATAAATGTATAATTGTATCTTCTCAATGAATTGAACTTTTTATCAATACATAATATCCTCCCTTGTCTGTTGTAATAGTTTTTGAGTTAAAGTTGATTTTAGGTGATAATAATATAGCCAACCCAACTCTCTTTTGGTTACTATTTGCATAAAATATCTTCTTTCATTCTTTCAGTTTCAACCTATTTATAGCTTTGGATCTAAAGACAGCTCTTGTAGTGAGTATATAGGTAGAGCATGCTTTTTTTTTTCATCCATTCTGGCAATCTCTGCCTTTTGATTGGATAGTATATTTACTTATAAAATAATTACTAATAAAGAAGGACTTAATTCTGCCATTTTGCAGTTTGATTTCTGTATTTACACTTTTTTTATTGTTTCTCTTTTCTTCCATGACTGCCTTTTCTTGTATTTAATTCATTTGTTGTTGCATAACATTTGATTCCCTTTTCTTTTACATTTGTGTATATTTTTTAGGTATTTCCACTGTGGTTTACATGGTGATTGAAATTACCATCCTAATTTTAATGCAGCCTAGATGGAATTGGTGTGAACTTAGGTTCAGCAGCATACAGAATCTCTGCTCCTACGTAACACAATCTTCTGCCTTTATGTGATTATTGTCACAAATTACATCTTTATACATTATATGCCCATAAAAACAGACATATTGTTTTATGCATTTTTTCAAATCATGTATGAAATAGAAAAGGAGTTTCAAGCCAAAACTATATTACTTACATAGTTACCTTTACCAGAGTCCTTTATTTATTTATATTGCTTTTAGTTATCCTCTATTGTCCTTTCATTTCAGTCTGAAGACTCCCTCTAACATTTCTTACAGGGCAGGTGTAATAGCAGTGAAATATTTCATGTTTTATTTCTGGAATTTCATAATTTCTCCCTCATTTCAAAGGACAGTTTTGTCAGGTATAGAAATCTTGATTGAAAGTATGTTTTTTTCTTTCAATACTTTAAAAAATGTCTCCTCACTCCCTTCTTGCATCCCTGGTTTCTAATAAGAAATCTCCTATAAAGTTTTTTAGCCTTTGTAATTGACAAGTGATCTCCCTCTTGCTGCCTTCAAGAGTCCTTTTGTCCTTAGCTTTTTGGAATTAATTATAATGTGTCTTGGTGCATTATATTTGGAATATACTTTGGTTTCTTGGAGGTGTAGGCTTGTGTTTTTTTAGAAAATTAGCTAAGTTTTCATTTCTATTTTTTTCAAATATTATTTCTACTCATCTCTGTCTCTCTTCTCTTTCTGAGGTTTCAGTTGTGTATATGTTGGTATGTCTGATGGTGTCCCACAGGTCTCATAGGTTCTTTCATTTTTCTGCATTCCTTTTTATTTCAATTCCTCAGACTGGATAATTTTGAATGATCTATCTTTATGTTTGCTGATTCCATTTCTGTCTGCTTAAATCTGCTAATGAAATCCTCTATTGCATATTGTTTTTCATTTTGGTTACTGTACTTTTCAGCGCCAGAATTTCTTTTTGGTTCATTTTTATAATTTCTATACCTTTATGGATATTCTTTATTTGTTCATACATCATTTGTTCTCCTTGTTTCTTTTAGCTCTTTGTCCATGGTTTCCTTTAGCTAGCTCTTTAAGCATATTTAGATAGTTGACTTTAAGATTTGTATAGGAATTCCAATGTTGTTGCTTCCTCAAGTATAGCTTTGTTAATGTCATAGGTTAATAGGCCATACATGTTTCTTTGCATGCTTCATAATTTTGTCAAAAATTGGGCATTCTATTATAAATTATTTATATTTTATATTAAAATGATATTATAAATCAGATTCTTCCCATCCTGAAGGTTTGTTTTTGTTGTTTTCTATAGTTATAACTCTTTGCTTAATGACTTTTCTAAACTATTACATAAAGTCTGTATTCTTTGTCATGTGTGGTCTCTGAAATCTGTTTCTTTATATTGTCTTTACCTAGTGTTAGAAAGGATATCAACCATCAGGAGCCACAAAAGAGGGAGGGACATAGGAAAGGAGAGAAAGTGAAAGAGAGAGGGATACAGATACAGAAAGAGAAATCACTCCTACTTTCAATTTTGTTCTGTGCTGGGGCATTCTTTTAATTCTTAGCCAGGCCATTAACAATTCTGCTTTCATTTTATTATTAATTTTATTTGGTTATTTTGTTGATTTCATTTTGAAGAGGTTTTGGATGACAGAAGGGTCATAACTGTATCAGGGGTGATCATTGTGGCATACTGCTAAGGCATATGAATGTGTTCAAGTCTTCATAGGGCACTGTCACAGTGAGTGAAGATCCACACAATAACCAAAAGAATATCTAATTCTCATTCTGGGGAGCTCTGCCACATTTTCTAATGGGACAGCAAGAGTCTCTTGAGTACAGTGGCAGTGACTAGTAAAGGAGGATGGACCATTGCATGGGCCCTTGATTATGATGACTGTACTTATGAACCTTTTCTTTTAAAATTGAAACTTAGCCTAGTATAATATGTTGCCTAGGAGTTACCTTCTGAGAGCCTTGTTGTTGCTCAAATGTGGCCTCTTTGTAAGCCAAACTCAGCATATAAATGCATTACCTTCCCCTCAGTGTGGGACATCACTCCCAAGGATGAGCCTACCTGACCCTGAGGGATTGTTACCAAGTGCCAACTAGCAATGCACCTGGAAAAAGGCTTTGATCAAAAGGGGGTATGGGTAAAGACAAATGAGTTTATATGGCTAAGAGACTTCAAAGTGAGTTGGGAGGTCATTTCAGAGGTTATGCTAATGCACATCTCAGCAGGATCTCATTGACTGCCACAGTAAATATTGCCTCAAAGAGCAGGGCTCTTGATGGTTCTAGAGACATCCAGACACTACAGGCAGGGGAGGCAGCTCATTTATGGTTTCCCTACACATGTCTCTTCTGCCCTTCTATTTGAACTGATAGTTAGTATTAGAGTTGATAGTTGTATATACAAGAGATTTAAATCTTTGGGCTGCCCATGTGCCTGTCGGGCCCTGATTTTCAACAGAGTTGCAACACCTACTCTCCAGTTTATTTGACTCACCCAGTATAACTAACAAGGAGAAAGATGATGGGCAACACTTATCCCAAGGAAGAGAGAGAGAGTCTGCAACTGCAAGCAAGATAGTCTCATCCATTTGCCGCATAAGATCTAAACCCCTTTCAATTAGCGGTGGAGTGGGCATCAGATGGAGAGATATTTTCTTTTAAATACTATTATGTCTTAAAATCTATCAAGATCAAATCAATAAAATTCAGGCTAATAGAATTTTTTCAGAAATAAGAAGGACATAGAAATACACAACCTTGTATTTTCTTCTCACTTCTGCTATTTTGTCTTCCATTTCATCTGCTTTAAATTTGGTAAGGTGGAAAATAGCACCAAGGTGATAAGCATCCCTGTATAGTTGTTTAAGATATTCATTATTTTTTGTCCTCAACTTATTCAAAGATAGTATTTCAGCCTCATGTTGTGCTTTTTTATTTATACTGTAAAAATGAAACAAAAAGACTGATATGATTAATCCGAAAGAGTATATATTGAGAGGATTATATTTAATAGAAAAAATAAAGTCATATTTCGGTTTTTAGAAACCAAACTGCCAGATCCTTAACTAAAACTGAATGCAGAAAATATATACCAAGACATCAGCTATTTTTCTGCTTCTTGGGTTGGTTATCCCCATTTGTCAGGCTGTGCCCAGTCTCAGAAGGATAAGAATATCAATAAGAAGGATCTGGGGAACTTTCAGAACATTTATATTCCCTTCTTTTTTCCCCCTCTGGCATGACATTTATTTATTTATTTTTTTAAATAAAATTTTTTAAGTTAAAGTTAATAGATCACATAGTATGTTACATTAAAAGAACATAAGAGATTCCCATATAACCCACACCCCACGCCCCCACCCCATCATTTTTGTAATTTGTATTTTTTGAGGATACATACATCACAAAAAGGATATATTATAAAAACATAAGAGGTTCCCATACACCCCTTATCCCCCCATCCCACTTCTCCCACACCAACAACCTCCCCCATCATTGTCGCACACTCATCGCACTCGGCGAACACATTTTGGGGCACTGCTGCACCATGTGGATAATAGTTTACTCTGTAGTTCACACTCTTCCCCCATACATTCAGTGGGTTATGGCAGGATATATAATGTCCAGCATCTGACCCTGCAATATCATTTAGGACAACTCCAAAGTCCCAAATATGTCCCATCACATCTCTTCTTCCCACTCCCTGCCCTCAGCAACTACTGTGGCCACTTTCTCTCCGTCAATGATACAATTTCTTCTATTAGTAGTCACAAAAGTTTTGTAGAATACCAGTAAGTCCACTCTAATCCATATCATATTCCCTTCTATTCTCACTTTCACCAACTTTTTTGACCTCCATAGGTGTTCCTACTAGAGAACCTTGGGAATGGAAGAACAAATGGAAGAATAAAACCAAAGCATATACTAGAGCAGAGTTTCTTAACTTCAATAAAATTGGTATTTGGGACCAGATAATTCTTTGTTGTGGGGACTGTTTTGTACACTGTGAGATGTTTAGCAGCATCACTGGCCTCTACTCACCTGATGCCAGTAGTTCTGCCTCAGTTGTGGTAAACAAAAATGTATACAGACATTGCCAAATGTCCCCTGCTGAGGAGCAAAATCATTCTGATTGAGAACCACTTATCTAGAACAATGTTTCTCAACCAAAGCTACACATAATAATCAACTGGAAAACATTTACTTAATTAGTTTGGGGTGAAGTTCCAGGATCACTGTTTTGAAGCACCTCAGGTGACTATACTATGCAATCAGGATAAGAAAAAATTATATTGACTAGAGAAGAGTTTTTCAACCTTCAGTATGCATAAGAATAACATGGAAAACATGGAAAATCACAGACTCCTAGTTCTCCCCCTTAGGCTAAGATTCAGTGGATGTGGGATGGCCCTTAGAGTATGCATTTCTAACAAGTTCCCAGGTGAAGTTGATGCTGCCTTGCTGTAGATCCCATTTTGAGTAACACTGCTCCAATAGGAATAGTACCAGTGAATATGGAGGAGTAGTTCTCATTTAACAGAACACTGCAAAGGCTGAATTAATATGGTCAAGCCTGTTAGTGCTAAAAGCAAAGTACAGATTCTATTGATGATGAGAGGCATTGATCCTTCATTCTTTTTATTTCAGGAAGGGGGTAAGAAGATGTAGAAGCAAGAACAGAGTCATATTCAAGCCAGTCAGAACATACAGGTGTATCCCCAGTTAATATTTTCCTGTAGAAATGGCACCTCTTTGTTTTAGAAATTCCAAATTCACTGAATGTGTGTACCTCTCAGTACAATATTTTTTTTATCTGTACTTGTATAGAAAATGTTAGATTTGCATCCTTGAAATTCAACACAACATTTAGAGCAAAATATATTCAGGGTAAGCTTGAATTACGTTTTAAAAAATTTAGTAGACCATTAAATAATTTGGAAATGTTCTCAAAAGCTCACATTATCAGCAAATTATATATTCTAGATGTTGCTTTCACTAAGAGGAGTTTCAGTTTGATTGCAAACAAAGTAATGCTTCTCTGTCATGTATTTTTTTTGTGTGATTCCGAAGTAATGTTTTAATCATTTCTCCATTCTAAGATAATAGTTTTTACTTACATAAACGTCTTACTTTTTCAATTGTGTTAGGAAATTAAAGAGTTGAGATTTTTGATAACATATTTTTGCCATTTAAAATAACGAAAATTACGCTCAAATAAATTTAGGAATATATTAATGATGGTAAGGACGAGATTACTTCACTAGGTGACTAAAAACAATTCCAAAGTTACATGCAGATCAATCAACAAATATAAAGAATTAGATGGGGGCATGGGGCTAGCATAAGAAGACACCAATTCAATTTGGATTTTGGAAGAATAAGTAATTTTCTTTTTAGTATAAGTATGGTCCCAATACTGCATGGGATATACTCACACTAGAAAGAAAATTATAGTTTCTCTGAAATTCAAATCTAGCTGGTTGTTAAACAACCCAGTATTTTACCTGGTAATTTTCAATTACAATATTTAGATTCGTTTAGGTATTTAGGACTTCCCTTCTCCCTTCCACTCCCCACTGCCACCATTTTTCTGAACAAATAACAATAGCAACAGTTTCACTCAAGTGCAAGCCATATATACTGCTCTTCAATCTGGGAGTACGGACAAAAGAGACTCACAGACAGCAACAGTAAGGCAGTGCTCTCAGATTACTAATAAGCCCAGAAAAGGTGTGTGAACCTCTAAAGGCAAGTTTTACACACTCTGGCCATATATCAATCTATCCTTTCTAATCATATGTAAAAATACTATCAAGAATCACCAAATAGAAGAAAAATTTACTCCATGAAAAAGAGAACCAAAACTCAACAACAACCACAGAAAAAAAATGAAGACTTTAGCCTGATTATAAGACTCTCAGAGACATAGAAATATTAGACTGCTCTGGAAAAGAAACAGGTATGTTTCCTGTGGAGATGAAACAGAAAGCACACACTGTGAATCAATATCTTTGCTCCAAATACATAGCATTGAGGCACAATATAAAAAAGAAATTCATTCAAACAGGACAAAGCTAAGATTACAAATAAGATAATCATCTCTGTAGAAAAGAAATGGAGCTGAAAATGAGCAGCAAAGGAGGGGAAGTGGTAGGAACCTGGCTGAAGGTAATCTACCCAGACAGTTGGCCAGGGTCAAGTTCACTGCTTCACAGGGTGAGGTCTCCATGCTTGTGAAAGGACTCACATACTGGGACTTCAGGTTTATAGAAAGCTAGAGGGGGTGCTGGGAAGGCAAAGAATCTGCTACCAAGAACTCAACCAAGCTGCCTATAGTATCAATAGCTGCATTAATTATATTGCCATTATCATCATAGGATAGGTATTAGAAAAGAACATTATAAATGACAGACTTTGAAG
Organism: Dasypus novemcinctus; assembly: GCF_030445035.2. NCBI lineage: Eukaryota > Metazoa > Chordata > Mammalia > Cingulata > Dasypodidae > Dasypus > Dasypus novemcinctus. Next base: position 48,854,298 of record NC_080688.1, read on the forward strand.
ACTAGTGAATTGGAATCAAGAGGGGTCATGTAGAAGAAATGACTAATTTTCCAATGGGAAAAGGATAAGCAAGAATGTATGTGAGTGTCTATTTGTGTAAGAGAGAAAGACAAAGAGAGAAAACAAAGAGATCTTCTTACTCAGAAGGGGAGACTTCAAGAAAAAGACATACAACACATTAAGAAATATATTGTAACAAAAGACTAGCAATTAGAGCATGAGTCCATTCTAAGTGATATTAGCTTTGTGAAACATTTCGACAAAAAAAAACTTAAACATATAAAAATTCTCAAAGATCTAAGTAAAGGAAAAACTACTGGTATAAAAGAAAAAGAATCTTGAAACACAAGTAGCAGAAATGAAACAAAACCAGTTATGTCTGGAAAAGCATTACAAAATAGGACAGAATAATAAAAACAATAGTTTTGAAATAAGCAAGAAGAATTTGAAACTGAGCAGGATCAAAACAAGTTTTAGATTAATAGATGAGAATAAAGTAAGATGAAATTCACCCAGAAAGAAACAGCACACACAGAAAATTGTGTGTCTGTGTTAGTTATGGAAAAGAGAGAATTTTTGGACTTGAGAACAATCACAGGACCACAGACTTGAATACTGAGCATAACAAATATAAAAAAAATTATGGCTAAACAAATTATGATATAATAGCTGATCATTAAAGATACAAAGAAAATGGAGGGGAAAAAGCCACTCAGAGAAAAGGCATACAAAGTGATGCAAAAGATGCCAGAATAAAATGACTGTATTCAAAACTTGGAAGAATAAATGCCAAGGGAGAGTACTGTACATCACCAAATTATTATACAACAAAGATGGGCAAAATTAGTATAGATTAAGAAAATTTAACACTAAACTCTCATTAAAATAGCCATTAACAAGCGATATGAAAAGTTAAACTAAAGGGAAATCACGAAGCTATCAGAACATAAATGAATGAAAAAAATCAGCAAACATATATAAGAACAGATTGTGAAAAAAATTAACTATTAAAATGTGAAACTAAGACCTAAAGCAACAAAAAAATGGTGGATAAGGTGAAAGTGTTTAGTGTGTATTTATTTTACACTAGAATATAAGTAATGATTTGGAGATGATAGAAAAATTATGTAACTAGATTTGATCAGAAATGGTCATAATTATCTGTACATGTTTTAAATTTAAGGACAGTGACAATTAGACTTGTAATACAATCTAAGCACAGAAAATATAATTTGGTGTGAAAATCATGAATTAAAAGGGGTAACATGGATAAAAGAAACAATATAACAAAAGATGAAATAATTATTTATCTAAATGCCTCTGACTATACATTGTTAAAAGATGTAAAGAAAATATAAAGAATTATTAGAATCAATTGACAAATCAACTGTTATCCCCCGATTCGATCACATAAGCCAGGAAATACAGAATAGGTATATGTAACAAAATTACAGTTGAAAATCTTCCAGTACCAAATATCAGTATGGGTCATGAGTCATCAATTTGAAAAGTGCCACTTAATGCTGAACTGGGTAAATTACACACATACACATATACATCTGGATGTAGAATAGTGAAATTTTAGTATAAAGAGGAAATTTTAAACACTCCCAGAAAAAAAGCAGATTAATTACAAACAAATGATACATTCTCATCAGATGTCTTATCAAGCAATACTTCATGAAAGAAAACAATGAAAAATATCTTCAAATAATGAGAAAAAATTGACTTTGCATCTAGAATCTTATAATTGGAGAAAAGCTCAACTGAAATTGGTTAAAGAGAGAACAGAATGTGACTTTGTGGAAACAGGAGTATTGTCTATTTTGAAAGATTTTCTATGAAGAATAGAAGGGCAGAAGTGGGATACAGGACTAATGCTGATTTCATGTTTGCTTATTTTGTAAGAGAAGCAATATTATGTAATATTCATATGATATTAAAGTAGAAAGAAATAATAACTTATGAGAAAGAAGAAATAATTTGCAGGTATAAAGCTCCTAAATGTGTAAGACAGAATGGCATTCACATCAAGAGTACATGCGTAATGGGCATGCCCACACAGGAGCAGGTTTTATTATTAATATTTATTGTAACAGAAGGACAGAGTGTGTGAAGATGGATGCAATTAACCTGGTAAGAAGAAAGGTGATTTTCATTTGATTGAAGCTGTATTCTCTATTAATTAAAGAGGAAGATCACTAGCTTAAAACGAGGGAGGTGTGTGTTAGGATTGACTAGGGTCAGTAAGATATGAAATAGTAGTCTGAAAAAGTGAGTTGTCTAGAGACAACTTGGGATTGCTGAATATTACTGGAGATTTGTGAATGCAGAATTTAAGTTCTATATAGAAGCAAATTTATTGTCATGCTAATGAACCTTAAATATGAGGTCTCCTAATTTGTATAGCCCCTTGTAATGATTTTAGAGTATTACTGGCAGTATTTTCACATGGTCATATATTTTTTATAAAGTTTGCAAAAACAAGACATTTTAGCCACAATTGGTTTAACACCATTCTATTAGAATGTGCCCTCTGTCAGATGGCACTGTAGTGGCTTGTGGGCATTTTGTATTCATAACCTTGTATTCTTTTTCATAAAAAGACCCACATTCTATAAGCTTTAGAGCCTACCAAGCTAGGAACCACCCCCGGAAAGATAAATTTTTTTTTTTTTTTTTTTTCTTTTAAAATTGCCATTTATTGAGCTTGCTCTATAAATCCATCACAAGGTCTTTTACTTAACACATAATATTATGAATGGAAGCCCCTACAGAAAAAGATAAGAGCAGAATTGTGTACTTTATTTTTTTTTTTTAATTTTTTTATTTTTTATTGACTTTGTAATAATATTACATTAAAAATATATATGTGAGGTCCCATTCAACCCCACCCCCCCACCCCCCCTCTCCCCCCCCCCCCAACAACACTCGTTCCCATCATCATGACACATCCATTGGATTTGGTAAGTACATCTTTGGGCACCTCTGCACCTCATATACATTGGTTCACATCATGGCCCATACTCTCCTCTATTCCATCATGTAGGCCCTGTGAGGATTTACAATGTCCGGTGATTACCTCTGAAGCACCATCCAGGGCAGCTCCATGTCCCGAAGACGCCTCCACCTCTCATCTCTTCCTGCCTTTCCCCATACCCTTTGTCCATTATGTCCACTTTTCCCAATCCAATGCCACCTCTTCTATGTGGACACTGGATTGGTTGTGTCCATTGCACCTTTATGTCAAGAGGAGGCTCAGATTCCACCTGGATGCTGGATGCAATCCTCCCATTTTCAGTTGTAATCACTCTAGGCTCCATGGTGTGGTGGTTGTCCTTCACCTCCATCTTAGCTGAGTGTGGTAAGTCCAATAAATCAGATTGTAGGTGCTGGAGTCTGTTGAGGCTCAGGACCTGGCTATCACATTGTCAGTCCAGAGATTCAAATCCCCTAAATATATCTTAAACCCCAACATTAACTGCACCTCCAGCACATTAGCATGAAAGTCTTATGAAGGGAGATCCCATCTGAGTCCAGATTCATCACACATAAACACCATTTCCAAAGAGGGGCCATCTGCCCTGGTAGTTAACCCCATCGGCCATGACCATAACTCCCATGGGTCTCTTTAGCCCTCAAAGGAACCAATATCTGGGGGTTGTATCTGCTTTATCTGTCTCTCTGACTCTGCTCAGTTGTGCATGAGGGCAAACCTTCTGCCAGCCTCCAGACTCTTTTTTAGAAACTCGTAGCCATATAAACTCATTTCTCCTTTCCATTTCCCCCTTACTTTAGGTCAAACAGCATTTTAAAGTCATGGTATTTTATGTAGACATGGATATTCTGCTGATCCGCATTGAACCTTCCGTATAAGGTCATTTTCCAGTTGCATCATCAGTTGGTAGTTGATAGTGGTCCCTCGTTGCCAGGGAGGCTCATCCCCGGGTGTCATGTCCCACGCTGGGGGGAAGGCATTGCATTTACATGCTGAGTTTGGCTTCGAGACTGGCCACATTTGAGTAACATGAAGGCTGACAGAAGGAAATTCCCAGGCACAAAGTTGCTCTAGGCCTTGTTATTATTTTGGGTTTATCAGCTCACAAGCATAGTCATTAGTATCAGGGGCTCACTGTTGAACCCTCACTCCCTCCCGGTCCCCACCACTGTACCTGGGAGACTGTCGCTGCTCCCCTAGGGACCACGACAGAGCACCACTGGCCGGGAACCCAGTACCCCCCCCTACTGTGGTTTTTAATTGTTGCCACTATGAGTATATCCAAACATTACCATGCACCCTGGACATATGTTCTGTACAGCTCCCTGTCAGTCATATATCATCTGTCATTGGTATCCCATACCAGTATCCCTCCATTGCCATTGTTGAAACACTCTGTGATCCAGAACTCCCCGAAATTTGAAGCCCAATATAATGTCATGGTCCCTTACTAGGGAATGGCATATAGCGATGAGTTTAAAGGATAGATAAAGAACTTGGATAAAGTTAGATAAAGAACTTAGATAAAGAATGTTGACTTGAAAAAATTCCACATCCTATTTTTCCCCCCCCCCCCCCCCCCTAATTATTCAGCTTTTCTTCACAGGAGTCCTAGACCACAGCAATGTATATATATAATATACAGCACTCCCACACATCCACCAGAAAACCTTTTCCCTTCCACAGTGATACTCTTACGCCCTATTCATATCATATTTACTTAAAGTGATGTACAGAGTCTGAGACATTAGCTTTCTAACAAGGTGACATCTGTGTTTACATTATGGTGCATACTTTAGGATACACAGTTCTTTACATTTTTAGTTATCCTATGTTTTACATTATGGTTTACATTATCAGTCTGTCATCTCCTATATGTTATGGTGTAATATTACATGTTTTATATCCATCCTTGTGTACTCTCAAGAAACTCCTCTCTTACCCCCCATTTACTTTGGTTCCACACATTTAACGTCCATTTTCCCTTCCACCTTAGTGCCCTCAGTGATAGCCAACCTCCGTTTCCTGAGGAGCCACTTCCAGAGATAGATGGAATAGTGTTCAGGGCCTAACTTGCTCAACTGCCCCAATGCCCTGGGAGCCAACCTTTCTCTCGAGGGATACAGTTCTCTCTATTGGATGGCATTAGTCCTCCCCAGGATGTGGGTCCACCCCCACTCTCACTACTTGGGTTTCTACCCCATGGTGTCACCCACTCTGGCAGAATGAGCATTTAGACATTCCCCAGGAGCCCGTCCTGCATCAGACCCTCCCCTCCGAGCATTCTAAACAGGTAACCCTCTTTATTATACTTTGATATGATTTTCTCGGGATTTTACTCTCCACCAACACCTGACCCTCTCCTGGTTCGTATGCTACCCCTCCCTCCCCCCACTTTTGGGCAACGTTACCCACCCGTCCCTCCCCAGCCACCCTCAAACCCGCAAAGCCCCAAGCAAAGGCAACCCCTTGCCCCCCTTTTATCTCTTCTTTGTGTTCATACTTACCACCATCTCGTCTTAAATTCCACCCCTGCAGACATCGGCTCATATCCTTCCTCCACCCTCCGATTTCCTGCAAGCCTATCGTTCAGTCTCTTGCTATCTAGGGCAGCTTGTTTATTTCATATCATTGAGGTCATGTAGTATTTGTCCTTCAATGTCTGGGTTGCTTCACTCAACATAAGGTTCTCAAGATTCATCCATGTTATCACATGTGTTTGTAGTGTGTTTGTTCTTACAGCCGAGTAGTATTCCATTGTGTGTATATACCACATTTTATTGATCCACTCGTCTGTTGATGGGCATTTGGGTTGATTCCAACTTTTGGCAATAGTGAACAATGCTGCTATGAACATTGGTGTACATATATTGGTTTGTGTTCTTGTTTTCAGTTCTGCTGGGTATATTCCCAGCAGTGGTATTGCTGGGTCATATGGCAAATCTATGGCTAGTTTTTTGAGAAACCGCCATACTGTTCTCCAGAATGGTTGGATCCTTCTGCATTCCCACCAGCAGTGGATGAGTGTTCCCCTTCCTTCACATCCTCTCCAGCACTTGTATTCTTCTGTTTTTTTCATAGCTGCCAATCTTATGGGTGTAAGATGGTATCTCATTGTGGTTTTGATTTGCATTTCCCTGATAGCTAGAGATTTGGAACATTTTTTCATGTGCTTTCTTGCCATTTGTATTTCTTCTTCGGAGAAGTGTCTGTTTAAGTCTTTTTCCCATTTTTTAAATGGATTGTTTATCTTTTTATTTTCAAGATGTAGGAGTTCTTTATATATGCAAGTTATAAGTTTCTTATCAGATATATGATTGCCAAATATTTTCTCCCACTGTGTGGGCTCCCTTTTTACTTTCTTGACAAACTCCTTTGAGGTGCAGAAGGCTTTAATTTTGAGGAAGTCCCATTTATCTATTAGTTCTTTTGCTGCTCGTGCTTTTGGTGAGATATTCATAAATCCATTACCTATTACAAGGTCCTGTAGATGTTTCCCTACACTGCTTTCTAAGGTTTTTATGGTCTTGGCTTTTATATTTAGGTCTTTGATCCATCTTGAGTTGATCTTTGTATAAGGTGTGAGATGGTAATCCTCTTTCATTCTTCTACATATGGCTATCCAGTTCTCCAGACACCATTTGTTGAATAGGCCACTCTCTCCCAGTTGAGAGGGTTTGGTGGCTTTATCGAATATTATGTGGTTGTATATGTGAGGTTCTATATCAGAGCTTTCAATTCGATTCCATTGGTCTATATGTCTCTCCTTATGCCAATACCATGCTGTTTTCACCACCGTAGCTTTAGAGTATGTTTTGAAGTCAGGTAGTGTGATTCCTCCAATTTCGTTTTTCTTTTTCAGTATGTCTTTGGCTATTCGGGGTCTCTTTCCTTTCCAAATAAATTTCATAGTTAGTTTTTCTAATCCGGAAAGATAAATTAACACATTTTTTAAAATTCTAGCCACTTTCAGCTGTTAGGATCCTGGTATATAAAAGTTGAAAAGTTTAGTTTTATGACAGACAAGGTATTGAAGATTATTTAATTAAGCAATTATTTTGATCAAAAATAATTAACTTGTATAAGAAAGAAAGGAAGGGCAAGAATGTGGGATAGACAGATCTAATATGGATGACAGATTGGTCCTCTCAAAGTGTCAAACTATTGTTGGAGTGAGGATTCTAGTGAATAAGCTGGAAAGAGAGATGCTGGTGGTCAGAGAATAGATGTTCAAAACTGAGACTAGAAAGTGAATCCATCATGAGAAATGACAAGATCTAGGATAAAACAAGTAGGAAAGGGTGGCTGGGGTAGGATGGGAGACAAGATTATTTGGAATGTGAAGGTCTAAGAACTGAGAATCTATGTTATTGCACAGACTGAATATATATCATATTTAGGTTGTAATGGCTTTTGCAGAAAAAGAGAGACTAGGAATGAGGAAACAGAATTATTTGTAATATTTTAATTTCTTTTAAAAAGGTCTGAAGTGGATTCACATATGGGTGAGTAGGTAATTTTGAATGATATGCATATCCAGTTTTTAATATGCTATTCTTTACACTTTCCATTTTTAATAGTTGAGAAATTAAAAATATAAAATAAAAATAAAACAGCTTAAGAAAATCCATGCAAATGCTCACTGTGGAATGCTGAAAAAATCATATTCTACACTTCTCTGAAGTAACTCAAATTAATAGTCTGGTAAGATATAGCTAAATGGGTATGAAAAACACAGTACCCTGTGGATTCATTCTAAGTATTCCAGGCTATTTAACAACTTCCATAATATTATAATTGTTATCTCTACAAATAAATCATCATCCTGTTAACTCCTGACAAACACATTTCATAATATATAACAAAAAATATCTTTATGGTGCTCAATAGCTTTTTTGCTCATTTCCCTCGATTATACAACCCCATCTTTGGATCACTGCAGTTACAATGGCATTTTCGTGCTTGAGGTAAAATAGAGCATTAGAGGTAGACATTCAGAATATTTTGCAGCTCTTGGATGTAAAAAAAAAAAAACTAAATAGAAATTCAAACCACACATTTAACTTCAAGCAAACTAAATCCAAATTAATCAATTTCAAGTTATTTTATACAGGTTCATCTTCCTTGACTTGAGTTTTTGAAGCCTGTGTATCATGTGAATAAGCAGTCAAGTGAAAATTTGCTCAAGTCAAATGTCCCAAATGTAAAAGACCCATTTCAAATGGATGCTGGATGATTTGAAAGACAAAACTGCCAAATTATACATTACTACTACAAGGTAAACAATCATCATCAGCATTATCAAATGTTCTCGTGTTTGTGTGTACAGAGTACTGAACAAAGTCTGCTAAGAAACATGGCATTTATCTTTTAGTGCTGCCATTTTTAAGGTGAACTATAGATGAACAATAGATCATACATTGACATAATTACATGACATACAAATAGCATAGCAAATAATGGGGAATGGTATAGATGGGAAAATGGTGTTCCAATGGAATCTTGGTGTATGTACAAGTCCCATATTTGGGGATGTTTCATGAGGGCATTCACTAGACTTACAAGCATCAGTGATTTGCTTCAAAACCTTTTAAAATTTGTTTTGAACTAAAGAAAAAAGAATATCTGGGACTATGGGTAAGGTGATTCAGATTAATGGTAGAATTTAAAGGAAAAAAAAAGAGGGGTAATAGAAAAAAAAAAGATTTCTGAGAAAAAAAAGGAAGATAGCCACAGAGAAACAAGTGAAACAACAAGTTTTGGCATTTTTAAAGTAGTACGTATCATGTACACAATCTGCTATAATATGTCAGAAATAGGAACCAAGACTCCTCACTGCAGAGAAGAGGTGGTATTGTTAAGCAGAGAGAGCATAAATTTTAGAGTTAGCTGGACCTGCATTCAAATTCTGATGACTCCTTCTCTAATTATAGAGAGAGTTTCATACACGATTCCCTTATTTGTAATACTGGCATAATATCTGCTAACCAGGTTGTTAATAAAGATTAAATTTGATCAAATTGAGGGAAATATATATACAGAACTTACCCACATTGAATAACACATAGTTAATTTCATAGTTTATTAATTTTAAAAGTATGTAACAATAGCATGGATCTTGTTTATAATGCTATCTGGTTTAGTGAAATAGAAGACAATGAAAGAAAAAGTAAGAAACACAAATATTTAAAAACAAGTACATAAGAGAGATAAAGGACATCACAGGTGGATATGACATTGAAATATATAACAGGGAAAATAGGGCCACAAAGATACACTGAAGCAAAAAAAATAACTAAGTATGGAAAACTTATATTAAGCTCTCATTAATTTATTATGCCATTTATTTAACACCTATTAAGAAAAAAAATTGTGTGCATGAGGCTCAGCCTAGAGGAAGCAACAAATAAGAAAACCAACATTAACTCTACATAGTGTGATAAGTGCTATAAGAACAGTATACAGGGGCAGAGAGAATTAGCTACACAGATAACTGTTTCATTTTTATTTTTTGCTTTTTAAACAGATAACCCAGAAATTAAAGAAGCGGGAAACCTGTTTGTAGATGTCTCCATAGAATACATTTGTTTGACTAAAAATGTCATGCTTTTTATTCCCCCTTCCAATAAAGGTAAACTATGGAATAAATTAAATTAAAGTGTTCCTTTTGAGTTTATCTTGTTTGGGATTCATAGTAATGCATGAATAAGAGGATTTATGCTTTAAGGAATTATAAACTGCTATCTGCTATTCTCTTTTTGAATATTGCTTTTAATTTTTTAAGATTATAAAAAATTTTTCTCCTCTCCTCCACCATTCTGTTCTCTGTGTCCATTCGCTGTGTGTTCTTCTGTGTCTGCTTGTATTCTTGTCAGTGGCACCGGGAATCTGTGTCTCTTTTGTGTCATCTTGCTGCATCAGCTCTCCATGTGTGCGTTGCCACCCTGGGCAGGCTTCATTTTTTTCACATGGGGCAGCTCTCCTTACGAGGTGTGTGGGGATCCCCTGCATGGGGGACACCCCTGCGTGGCAAGACACTCCTTGCGTGCATCAGCACTGCACGTGGGCCAGCTCATCACACAGGTCAGGAGGCTCTGGGTTTGAATCTTGGACCTCCCATGTAGTAGGGAGATGCCTCAGTTGAGCCAAATCCGCTTCCCAATTGAATATTGCTTTTTCATTCTCTTCTTTTTTTCTCACTCTACTCTAAATAATTCTTAATATATCTTCCATATTTTATCTCTGTATCTCTTTGTGCTACATTGTCAGTTAAGTTTCATATGTATCAATTTTCTTTTTCTCAGCTGAATATGCTTTTTAATTCATGTAATCTTTAACTGAAAAGAATCCAGTTTCAATTTTCACAAATTTTAGTGGGTTCTTTTTCAAATCAGCCTTTAACTTTTTTGATAGTATTCTATTTGTTTGTTTTGCTCCCTTTAACCAATTTAAACATACTTAGGTACAGGTACAATGAATGTAATAATTCTATTACCTGATTATTTCTAGTAAGTCTATAATTTGTAATTTGGAGTGGGGAGCTGAATAAATATACTGCTGGCTATTTCTGATAACTTTCATTCCTGGTGAATTTTCTTCATGTGTGTTATAATTTTGTGGGCTCCTCTGTAATCTTGTGTGGCCTTGGTCTGAAATTTATTCCCCTATAGAATATTTGAGCTGAGTAGGATTATTATTTTTGTGATAATTTCTTGGTTAGGGCTCTCCAAGTTCACTTAGAATGATATAAATTAAAATACCAAATTAGGTTGGATACCTAATTTGTACCACATACAAAATTAACTCAAAGACCTAAATATAAGAGCTAAAACTGTTAAACATTTAAAAGAAACATGTGAGTAAATCATGACCTTGGATTTGGCCCTGGATTGTTAGATATGAAGCCCCAGCAACAAAAGAATTAATGTGTTAACTGCACTTAATAAAAGTTAAATACTTTTGTGCAAGAACATTTTCAAGAAAATGAAAATACAACATATAGAAAAGGAGAAAATATTTGAAAAACATTCATGTGATAAAGTCTACTATTCAGAAAAAGTAAAAAAATAAAAAAAATAAAACGCTTACAATCCTATTACAAAAAAGACAAACACTTAATTGAAAAATAGGAAAAAGGACTTGAAATGACATTTCTCCAGAGAAGATATAGAAATGGCCAATAGGAATGGAATGCTAAACATCATTAGTCATTATTAATAAGATGCAAATCAAAACCACAAGATACCACTTCATAGCTACTAAGATGGCTTTAATCTAAAAAAGAAAGGAATGCATTTACCCCAGGGGAAATGTTCTTAATCTTACACCATTCCAGTGGGTATGAACCCATTGTAAGACATGGACAAGTGAATAGGATAGAAGCCTTATGACAAGGCCAGAGAGAGAAAGCCACATGCAGGAGAAGCTGCAAAAGGAAGAAGATGCTGCCATGTGCATTTAATGTGACAGAAAAGCCAAGGAACCAAAGTCGGCCAACGGCCCCAGAGCACCATTCTTTTATGGAGGAAACATCTCCTTGCTGACACCTCGATTTTGGCTACTTCTAGCCTTAAAACCATGAGCCAATAAATTACTATTGTTTAAGCCAACCCAATATATGGTATTTGTTTTCAGATGGGAATCTGAAACAATGATGTGGAGAAATTAATACATTGTTGTTAAGAACATAAAATGGTTCATCTGTGGTAAACAGTTTGGGTTTTAAAAAAAAGTCAGAATCACCTAGTAATTCTGCTCCTGGGTATATACCCAGAACAAATTAAAACAGGTACTCAAACAAATACATACACATGAATATTCAGAGCAGCACTATACACGATATACCAAAAGACAGAAACAGCCCTATAACCAGTTGAATAAAAAAACAAATTTTTGTATAGCCATACAATGGAATATTATTCAACCATAAAAATGAATAAAGTAGAAACAAAACCAGCTGCACCTTAAACCATGGATATTTTTTCTCAGGGGCTTCAAAAGTTTCCTATTCAATGTGTCTTTTAGCACAAATCAAATCTTAGCACAAACCAAATCTTGCAGTAAATTTTATTTGGATATTTTAACCTCTTAAAGTGTGTGTGTTTTCTGTAACCAACCTAACTTAAAAAAAACAAAAAAACAAAAAAACACACAAAAAGGAATGAAGTACTGATATACGTTACATTGTGGATGACCTCAAAAACATAATGGTAAGTGAAAGAAGCAGGAAGCAAAAATCTCATATTATTCAATTCCTTTCATATGATATACCCAGAATGCATAAATCCATAGAGACAAAAGGCAGACTGCTGTTGGCGGGGCTAGGTTGAGGGGGTAATGGGTAGATCTGCTTAAAGTGTACGTGATTTCTTTGAGGGTGATGAGAATAAAATGGAAGTAGAAATAATGGTTGCACAACATCGTCACTGCACTAAATGCCAATTCAGTGTTGACTTTAAAATGGTTAATTTTATGTTATGTGAATTTCACTTCAATTTTAAAAAGTGTATCACATTCAGTTCAACAACAATAAAAAACTATGTTCCATTGTGGGGGAAAAAAGACATTTAGTAGTTGAAACAGTTCTTGTTGATATATTGTTTATGAAGGTTGATATAGAAAGAGCAGTCATGAAAACACATAGGTTTCTGAGCTAAGAATACTTACTTGTTTAGGAATTTGGGGGGAAGGATTTGGGGTTGACTGGGGAGAACTCATGAGCTTATTAATTAGAAATTATTTAAAGCTTAAAGTATTTTTGAATATGAGGCAATGTCAAAGGAGGTATGATAAATGAAAGAAAACTTCTTATAAGATCATTTCTCACCATTATGATTTTTCCTGAAGGGATACAGAATGAGCAAAGGGCCAAATTTGGAATAGAGCCAAATGAAAGATAACCTAGTGGTAAAACATAAACACCACCACATCACCCCAGGGACACAAATTGGAAAGGGTTTATTATATTTAATGTACTAGATAGGTTATATAAGAAGAAACATTTTATTTGCAGGATTACCTTTCATTGATATGACCTGATAAAATTTCAGTATCCTTCCTAAATTTTCTATTTTCTTCCATCAATTGAGCATACGCTACTTTAAGATCTGAAAGATCTTTTGCAACATTAGTTAGCTCTGTTTCCCATGTGGATTTCTTTAAAGAAAATAAAATGAAAGAATCATTATACAAATTTATTTGAATCTTGAAGAGAAAAAGAGATAAGAACAAAAATTATTTTGGTTGTATGAGTTAAAATTTGGAATGAGAATGAAGCTCTAGTGGGGAAATAGGGAAAGGGCAACTTACTGTGGCATAAAAATTATTAAGTTCTTCTAAATAATTTTTTTCAAATGCTTTCTTCTTCCAGGTTACTTGATCATAGGACTTTTTCAGATCATCTAGCTAGGAAAAAATTATACAAAAATAAGTGATTTATGGAGCTTTCTATTCTTTTATAAACTATTAAGTGATTACATTCACTTTAGGCAGCTGCTACAGCTAAATAAATATTGATAAAATTGGTACAAAATAACACCATAAACTGTTATGAAAATTGATGCAAAATTCTAAATTAAATATAGCACATATATTCTGTGGTCAAATGATACATCATTATAAAATAGAAAATATAAGAGTTATGTAATAATTTATAAACAAAAAAAATTTAAACTATAATTGTATAATCACAATAAAGCAGAAAATAACACAAATGTGATAACACTATAAAAATTGGCATTTCATTAATTCAGCATCTAGTTTCCATTATGTTTTTACTTAGGGCAAGGAGAAAATAATCTTATATAATGAATAGCAAATATCAAAATAACTTGTTAAATGCTGAATGCTTGTCCATAGAATTCAGGGATAAGATAAGATTATTTTTACCGACACTATTCATCATGTTTTGTGATGAAAGTCTAGCTAATTGAAGTTGGGTAACGAAACCAAATAACTACTGTAAATTGAAGAAAAACATAAAATTATCTCCAATTTTATAAGATGTAACTGTACAGTTAGGAAAACAAAACATTGTTTAAAATGCCAAAAATGATTTTGGTAAAATGGCTGGATTTATGTGTAAGAAAATTAATATTTTAATCTAAAAATGTAAACTGTTAAAACCAAATGAGTGACAGTACTTTGTGTTTTCAAAAATACAAAATATTTCTTAAAAATTCAACATAAAAGGAAACTCTATAAAGTAAATAGAAACTCTCATTAAAAGGCCTAAATCAAGATGCATATGAATAGAACGAAAGTTTTAATATCATATAATGCCTTTTCTACACAAATTAATATATAAGTATTATATAGTGAGTATTTTCCTTTGAGTTAGATAAAATGAAGTTCATATTGAAGAAAACATTGTGAGAATAGCCAGGAAATATGTGAAAAATAAAATTAATGTTGAAAACTTACTACCAGACTTAAAGTATTAGTCAACTGTATCAAAGATATTTGTTTCTGGCACTCTAATAAGTAAAGATAATACAGAAAAACTAGAGCCTAGAAACAGATCAAAAATCAGTATATTAAAGTAGTATCTTAAATCAGTAGTATCTTAAATCAGTGGGAGAATGATGGTTTAATTTAACTAATTCAATTAAATGGATTAATGTGGCATGTATTAAAAATATAAAGTCATCTCTCAACTTTACATCATAACAAAAATATTTTTCAGACTGGTAAAACTTGAAATGAAACACATCAGGACATGTTTAGAGTGTTCTATGTGGGTTTCTATTAAATACTCTCAGAATGAAAGTGAATACCACCTTCCTAATTAAACCATCATACTTAGGGGTGAAAAATGTACACTTTCTCCAGAAGATGGTTAGGCTAATGTCTCAAGTCTGCCAGGTAATTGTGTCCAGTTGTTTGGTCAAGCAAGCACTGGGCTAATTGTGATGTGGGCTACAGGTGGAAGGCTCTTTGTCTCTTCAGAGATAACTAAGCTGTTTGACTTGTGAGTGTGGAACCGTAAGTGGCTGCAGTCCTGCCCTTAGGGAAAATGGCAACAGGCTCCAGTCCCAGGAAATGTTTAACAATGCAAGGGCTATAAACTTTAAGTATTTAGGGGAAATGCAAAAAGTAAATATGCTAAAAGCTTATCTAAAATATCTGGAGTCCATGCTAAAAGCTTACCTAAGATGTGGAAGATATATGCTAATTGAAGCATTGAGAACTGAAACAAAGGGACCATTTGGCCTTTCCTCTCAGTATAAAAGACGTTTGAAAATCTTGTTCAGGGCTCGGGATTCAAACTGAAAGCTCCCGAGTCCGGCCGTCAATAAACCATTTTTCCTTCTCAAAATCATTCCTGAGTCCTGGCCTCTCTATACTCAAATAATTGAACTTCTCTTAAATTCTACAACAATTGTATACAAGGACATTTATGGACTATAGTCACCAGTGAGTTTACTGCATAGATAGCTTATTATATCTACATCAATCAGGGAGGTTAGCATCAGCAAGAAGTGATGCTTTATCCAATCAGTTGAATGCCTTAAAAGGGGAACTGATTTCAGCATTGAAGGAGAATTTCCCAGCTCATCTTTGGACAGCCAACGTCTCCCAAAAATTCAAGGATCTTCATTCAACTTTCATCGGAGTCCCTGGTTTGCAGCCTGCCTGTGGAACCTGGACTTGTGAATCCCCATGACCATGTGACAGAATCTTATAAAATCTCGTATTATTGACAGATATCTCCTGTTGATTCTGTTTCCCTAGAGAACCCTGACTAATACAGGTTGGTACTGGGACTGGTTCTTGAGGAACTGAGTCTTAAACATGGGATGTCTGAGGTGGTTCTGGGAGTTTTGCAATTGGCTCTCTACTCTAATTGGACTCAAAGGTACTAATGACTCCCTTTCAAATAATGAAGAAGCCACTAACAGTCCATGGTGTAAATTGGCAATTGAGATACACAAAATACCATCACTGGATTCCCCTCCTTCCATGCTTATAAGAAGCAAGGACCTGGGTGAGAGTGTTTTCAACACCTTAATGAGTTTTGTGGAGTCAAAATGTTTAATGATGTTGGCTGGCTCCTCCTAGATAATCTGGATACAGTTACAAAAGAAAGACATGAGCTAAAGTCTTCAAATTTGAAACTTAAACGTCACATGACTGATGAAAGTTTCTTTGTGTACTCTGAAAGGAAATCTTGTCTCCTGTAGCCACAGACTTGCAATACCTGAGAACCAAATTCAAACTCTCATTGTACTATTAGCAGAGTTACAAAGGATATTAAAATCTCAACCCTTCAGGGTTTCTGCTATTAAAGTGACAGATTGGAAAGGAATAGAACCCAGAGGATTGGGATGGAGACATATGGGATGATGATAATATTGGTGGGGACATTGGAACCCTAAATTCTGATGAGACTTTACCAGATAAAACTGTGATGGCCTGCCCTGTCCAGACCACACCTTACCAACCTTGTATTATCCAACCTCCAGCCTGCCTCAGGGAGTCTGGACCTCCTCCCAGCCCTGAGGCAGGTACCAGCCAAACTCCAGCATGCACTGCCCAGCCTCCAGACTGCCTTGAGAAATCTGTCTTCCAACCCCCTCCCCCCACAGCACCATCACCAAGAGATTAATCCTGTCTCACCAGAAGAAAATGCAAAAGAATGCCCTGAGGTCAGTAGTTTGCAAGACATTGCTAATTCTTCTCCTTACCCAGCCCCACCACCCTTCCTTGTCCTCAAGACCTAGTACAACATTGAAATCACAAGCCCCCAAAGTGAAATAAAAAGTGTGACCTGTGAGGAAGTACACTACACTCTGAAAGAACTGCATACATTTTCCAATTTATTCAGACAGAAATCAAGGGAATATGTGTGGGAATGGACACTAAGGGTTTGCGATAATGGTGGAAGGAATATAAAGTTGGATCAGGCTGAATTTATTGATATGGGCTCACTAAGCAGAAATTCTGGATTTAACACTAGCTCGAGGGGTTAGAAAGGCCTCTAACAGTTTGTTTGAGTGGTTGACTAAAACATGGACCAAAAGATGGCCTAGCATATCTGAGGCTGAGATGCCCTATTTGCCCTGGTATACAGTATAAGAGGGAATTCAAAGGCTAAGAGAGATTGGAATGCTAGAATGGATTTACCATTTGAGACTTGCCCACCCACCCCAGGAATCTCCAGAGGACACACCTTTAACCGAAACTGTGAGGAATAAATTTGTAAGATTAACTCCACTTTCCCTGAAGAGCTCTGTGGTCATTCTTCTCTGTAGTCCAGATATTACTGTAGGGAGGGCTGTAATGGAATTAGAATCCTTAAACATTATGGGGACGATTGGATCTAAGTCCACTAAAAATCAAGTATTGGCAGTTAATCACCAAAGACAAGGTGGGCATGGCTACCACAATGAAAGGCAGATTCAAAGCAGCACTCAAAATAGTCTGAATCACATAGAGTTATGGCATTGGCTAATACATCATGGGGGTACCCAGAAGTGAAATTGATGGGCAAGTCTAGTAAATTTCTTCTGGATCTGTATAAACAGAAGAGTTCTAGATCGATTGAACAAAACCCAACTCAAATTACAGACACAGAAACATGGCCCCTTAAACTATTCCTAGACTTGAGACAGATTACAGACCCAGAGCACCTTGAATGAGGAGAAGGCCAGGTCCCCTTGGGGAAGGAGCCTGTTAAAACTGCCAAAAGTTTATACTAGTAATCTTCCTCTCACCTTTCCCCGAAAAGACCCACAGCCTTTTACCAGAGTAACTGTGCATTGGCAAAAAGGAAATGATCAGACATTTCAGGGAGTTTTAGACACTGGCTCAGAAGTGACATTAATTCCAGGAGACCCCAAATATCACTGTGGTCCACCAGTCAGAGTAGGGGCTTATGGACATCAGGTGATTGATGGAGTTCCAGATCAGGTCCATCTCGCACTGAGTCCAGTGGGTCCCATTCTGTAGTTATTGCCCCAGTTCTAGAATGCATAATTGGAATAGACATACTCAGTAACTGACAGAATTCCCATATTGGATCTCTGACTTGTGGAGTAAGGGCTACTATGTTAGGTGTTAAAGAAAAGGGGGGCATTACTGAGACATGGAGACTGTTGCAGGCAGAAAGTTTACTGGAAAGCTTTCCCAATGGAGGGGTTCTTAATAATAGACTTCAGCCTTGCTGCTGGCATGGTGAGGGTCTGAAGAGAGACTTCAGCCCATTTCTGGAAAAGGGGGATTTGAATTTATACAGTACATTCCTAGGTGCAGAAATGATAGAGTAGGAGGGGGTTGAGGGTCCACCTGAGGTGCAGGGGCCAATCGGAAGCCTTAGAAGTGAAAATTTTCCCTTGTATCGCTAAAGGGTAGTGGGTTACGGAGTTATGTTTTCTTGGAATGCTGGAGGAATAGGTGTTGTTTTGATGTGCAGGGAGTGTGAAGGTCTCCATCTCCCTTTACTCCCATTTCCACTGGGTTTCTTTGTTTGGGGAAGTGCTGTGCCTTCAGACACATTGGTTATAGGGGGAGAGGGGTTTCCTCAATGCATGTCAGGGGGAACTGAGTCAAAGCTTGTGAATTATTGCAAACCTAGTGAGAGGGGACCTCTAACATTAGGAAAGGCCAAGTGAAAGCCACTAGAACTGCCCCTACTTAGCAAAATAGTAAACCAAAAGCAAAACTGGGTTCCTGGAGGGATTGCAGAGATTAGGGATCTAATTTTGCATCAAGGATTTGAAGAATGCAAGGGGTGGTGATTCCCACCACATAACTATTCAACTCTTCTATTTAGCCTGTGCAGAAAAAAGATAGATCTTGGAGGATGACAGAAGATTATCGTAAATTTAACCAAGTGGTGACTCCAATTGCAGCTGCTGTCCCAGATGTGGTATCATTTCTTGAGCAAATCAAAATATCCACTGGTACCTGGTATGCAGCTGTTGATCTGGCAAATGTTTTTTCTAAATTGGCATCAATAAGGACCACCAGAAATGGTTTGCTTTCAGCTGGCAAGGCCAGCAGTATACCTTAACTGTCCTCCCTCAGGGGTATATCAACTCCCCAACCCTATTTTGTAATATTGTCTGCAGGGAGCTTGATCATCTCTCCCTCCCAAAAGACATCACACTGGTCCATTATATTAATGTTATCATGTTGATAGGACCTAGTGAGCAAGAAGTAGCCAAGACTCTAAACTTATGGTAAGGCATTTGCGTGAGAGAGGGTGGGACATAAATCCAAGAAAAATATAGAGGTCTTCCACCTCAATGAGATTTCTAGGTGCCCAGTGGTATGGGGTATGTCAAGATATCCCTTCTAAAATGGATGATAACGCATTTCTCATTTGGGTATGCTACTCCAGCTCATATACTGAGTGACCAGAAAAGCTGCTAGTTTTGACTGGGGACTAGAACAAAAGGAGTCTCTAAGAAGTCCAGGCTGCTGTATAAGCTGCATTACCACTTGTGCCATATGATCCAGCAGATCCAATGGTGCTGGAAGTTTCAACTGCAAATAGAGATGATATATGGAAACTTTGGCAGGTCCATATAAGAGGATCACTACGCAGACCCTTAGGATTTTGGAACAAAAACCTGCCATCCTCTGGAGATAACTACTCTCCTTTTGAGAAAAAGCTTTTGGCCTGCTACTTACAGAAATGAGAACTGTAATAGTCATGAATCTTTCTTCCTTTTTTCATTGTAAGTATGATTGTATATGTACATAAAATGAATTTCTTTGTTTTTTTCCCCAAACTTTTCCTTTATCATACGACAAGTTGTATTAGTTTCATGTCATAATATTTAAGGATGTCAAGTTTAAGAATGAACCCTATAGGAAATTAATAGGTTTCTGGTTGTATGCAGGAGAGTTGAACATTGTTAGCTGGAAATATATGTGTGTGTGTGTGTGTCTGTTAATTGTTTTTACTTAAGAGACTAAGTATGGTTTAAGGTAATGTGTTTAGTTGCCAAGTTGATAAGGGGAGGACTGTGATGGTTAAGCTAATATGTCAACTCAGCCAAGTAATTGTGCCCAGTTGTTTGGTCAAGCAAGTTGTTTTGTCAAGTTGTTTGGGCTAATCATATACAAGGACATTTATGGGCTTTAGTCATGAGTGAGTTTACTGCATAGATGGCTGATGACATCTACGATCAACCACTGAGGTTGCTATCAGCAATGAGTGACATTTTATACAATCAGTTGAATGCATTAAAAGGGAAGTGATTTCAACATTCAGAGAGAATTTCCTGGCTCATCTTTGGATTTCCTACTTCCCCTGGAAACTCATCAGGGACCTTCATTGGACTTTCATTGGAGCCTCTGGTTTGCAGCCTGCCTGTGCAACCTGGACTTGTGCAACCCCACAGTCACATGAGAGAATCTTATGAAATCTCATACTACTTACTGGTATCTCTTGTTGATTCTGTTCCTTAGAGAACCCTGACTAATACAGATCCCTAACAAAATTCCAATTGTCTTTTGGTAGAAATGGAAAAGTCCATCTTCAGATAACTAGGGAATTTCAAGGGACCCCAAATAGCAAAACAATCTTGGGAGAAAAAAAATCAAAGTGGGAGGATACACTTCTCAATTCAAAACTTACCACAAAACTACAGTAAAAAAATATTGTGGAAAGGCCAAATATAGAGAGAGATCAATGGAATGGAATTGAGAGTCAAGAACTAAACCTATAACATGTGTACGGTTAATTGAATTTCAGCAATGATGCTTGGATTATTCATGGGAATAGAACAGTTTTTTTTTTAAAAAATGCTGCTGGAAATTCTGGATAATCATTTGCAAAATAATGTGGACTCCTACTTAACAGCACATAGAAACATTAGTGCAAAATAGACCAAAACCTAAGTGTAAGAGCTAAAACCATAAAAACATTAGAAGAAAACATAGGTAATAAATATTTGTGTCCTTGGATTAGGCAACATTTTTTAGATACAATTTCTAAAGCACAGGAGACCACAGATAGAGTTAAATTGAGCTCCATCAAAATATAAAATTTTGTCCTTCAAAAAGACAAGGAAGAAAGTAAAAATATAACCCAAATAATGGTAAATGTTTTCAAATTATACATCAAATAAGGATATATTACGCAGAATATATAAACTAATCTTACAACTCAATAATAAAAATAAAAAGACCCACTTTAAAAATGTGTAAACAATTTGAAAAGGCATTTCTCCAAAGGTGATACACAAATTTCCATAAACACATAAAAGATACTTTATAACATTAGTCATTAGAGAAATACAAGTCAAGTGTATAATGAGGTATCACTTCACACCCACTAGGTTAGCTAAAATCAAAATGATAATAGCAATTTTTGCTGATTATGTGGTAAATTCAGAATACTGGTACATTGCTGATAGTAGTGCAAAATGTTGTATAAATTTTGGAAACAGTTTGGTTGTTCCTTACAAAGTTAAATATAGAACATCAGTTCCACTCCTAGAATATAACCAACAGAAATGAAAACATTCGTATAAGAATTTTGTACACAAATGTTCATTATTCATAATATCCCTAAAATGGAAACAACCCAAAGGTCCCTTAAGCTTTGAATGGATAAAAGAAAATGTGGTATATCCATACAATGGAATACTACTAGGCACTTAAAAGGAATGGAGAATTAATACATGCTGCATGAATGAACCTTGAAAATATTATACTAAGTGACAAAAGTCAGACATAAAAGGCCACATGATTCCATTTATATGAAATAACCAAAGGGGACATATTAATAAAAACATAAAGTAAACTAATGGTTGCCAAGAAGTAGGGAAGGAGGGACAAGGGAGTCACTGTTAATGGGTACAGGATTTCTTTTAGGAATAATAAAAATGTTCTGGAATTAGACAGTAGATATGGTATACAACCTTATGCCAAACCTAAGAAACAAAATAATAAAATAATAAAAACCCAATAAATTGTTCACATAAAAATAAAAGACCAACATTCTTAAGATGCAATAAGATCCTAAAATTAATGGTAAAAACAAATAGCTCAATGGGAAATTGTTTTCTAAACAATTTCACAATTCTTTTTATTATTTTGGTCAGATTCATATAAAATCACATATATTCTTATTCATTCAACCATTTACTTTTAATAAACTCACTTTTTTACCTAAATGATTATTTTTAAAGTGAAACTTTTTATCTAAATGATGATTTTTAAAATGAAACTCTATTAGTTTAAGTTAATACCAATATCATATGTTATAAGGAGAAAGTAACTAATAAAATCAATAAAATGAAAACAAATGTTATGAAATGAATAAAATTAAAACTGAAGTGCATTCTCTGGGAAACTTCAGGCCACACCACAGAGGCCAATGCCCATCCTACTCTGGTGGCATAAGCTGCCCCAGGAGCTATTCTGTGGCTAGAGTTGGAAGCTTCATTTCCCAAAAACAGGGGAGGAAGAGAAGGTTGATGACCAACTTCAGCTACTGATTAGTAAATTCAGCTGGCTAAAGTATAACCTTAAGAACAGCTAAAGTTTGAACTTCTCCAAGTTGGAAAGAGGCCAGTAGCCACCACTTTAACTCCACCTCTGGCATGAGGGGAAGAGGGGCTGACTGAAAATCACAGTAAAGGTAGGGATTGGCTACTTTCCACCTAGATCTTATTGCAGCCCTAGTCTAGGCTCCAGCCCTACCTCCAGCAGGGAAGAAGCTGGAGGGACCTGCACCAGCCTCTAATGGTAACTGCAGGCATAGACTAAAGAGTGGAACACCTAGGTCTCAATCCCTGCAGCCTAATAGGATAGGAGAGGACCTGTATTTCCTTGACATCGTTGGGAAACTGCAGGCACTTTCAGCCCACACGAACTGGATACTTGGACACCTGTAGTCACATCCCTGCTCCCAATAGAATAAAAGGGGAACTTGTTCCCTCAGCCTCTATGGGCAACTGCAGGTACTTTCAGCCCACACAAACTGCTTTGTTGAGTACCTTTGATTCCATCTCTACCCTTACCTATCCCCTCATAGGATAGGATGGGGGCTGGTGTTTCTCAACTTTTCTAGGCAATGGCAGGTACTCTTGGCTTACAAGGACTGAATTGTTGGCCACCACCAGCTAATAGGATAGGAGGAAGCTGATGTTTCCTCAACCTCTGGGTAATGGTAGGCACTTTCAGCCTGCACAGGCTGAATTGTTGGGCATTGTTGGTTCCATTCCCACCCCCTGAAGGGCATAAGGGACTGTACTCCTCAGCCTCTCAGGGTAACTACAGGTACATTTGGCCTATATGGATTAGATTGTTGAGTACTCTAGAGGGTCCATCCCCAACCCTGACAGGGAGTGGGGGGCTGAAGCTATGTCAGTCTACCAGGGCAACCACAGTCATTTTGGACATGCATGGCATAGACTGCTGCCTATACCTGATGCTCCATCCCTGCCCAAGGCAGAGGCAGAAGGGGTACAAATTTTCAAAAGTCTCTTTTGCAACTATAGATGGTCTTGACTTTGATCATTATATACACCTACAGCTCTGTCCCTACTCCTGGCAGAGAAGAAAGGTGGGAGAAGCTTCATAGGTTCTTGGGGCAACATGGACAGCTTCAGCCTCCACAGCTTACAGCACCAACTATATCATCAGCTCCTACTACATAACCAGGAAAGGAGAAAGAGCAAGAAAGCCCTAAACTGCTCCCAGAAAAACAGACAGAAAAAGACAATTGCCAAGATACCAACAGAAAATTACAATCCACACCTAGAAACAGGAAGATATGGCTCAGTCAAAGAAACAGGATAAGCCTCTGTAAGATATAAAGGAGTTGAGACAACTAATCATAGATGTTCAAGCAAATCTCTTTAATAAATTCAATGAGATAACTAAAGAGATAAGGATATTAGGAAGAAACTGGGTGAGCACAAAGATGAATTTGAAAGTATACATAGAAAAATAGCAGATTTTATGAGAATGAAAGGCACAATAAATGAAATTAAGAAAACACTGGAGGCATATAACAGCAGATTTGAGGAGTCAGAATGAAGGAGCATTGAGCTTGAAGACATGGCCTCTGAAAATGAACATACAAAGACCAGAGGAGATAAGAATGGAAAAAATCAACATAGACTCAAGGAACTAAATGATGATGAGACATGCAAACATACATGTCATAGTCCCTGAGGGAGAAGAGAAGGACAAGGGGAAGAGGGGATATTTAAAGAAATAATGGCAGAAAATTTCCTAACCCTATTGAAGGGCATAGTTATCTGTGTCCAAGAAGCACAACATACTTCCATGAGAATAAATCCAAATAGACCAACTCTGAGACACATACTAATCAGAATTTAAAATGCTAAAAACAGAGAGAATTCCCACAAGAGAAAAGTGATGCATAATATATAAAGGATATCCAATAAGATTAAATGCTGATATCTCATCAACCATGGAAGCAAGAAGGCAGTGATATGATATATTTAACATGCTGCAAAAGAGAAACTGCCAACCAAGAATCTTATATCCTGCAAGGCTGTCTTTCAAAAATGAGGACGGTTTTAGAATACTCACAGATAAACAGAAACTGAAAGAGTTTATAACAAAGAGACCAACTGTGCAGGAAATACTAAAGGGAGTGCTACAGCCTGAAAAGAAAAGACAGGAGAGAGAGGCTTGGAAAAGAGTCTAGAAATGAAGATTATATCAGTAAAAATAACTAAACATGTCAAAAGAGTGGTGAAAATAAAATGGGACAGATAAAACCAAAAGGTCAAAATGGGTGAAATAAGAACTGCCTTTACAGTAATAACAGTGAATGTTAATAGATTAAACTCCCAAAACAAAATACACAGACTGATAGAATAGATAAAATATGAGCCATCCATATGGTGTCTACAAGAGACTCACCTTAGATCCAAGGATACCAAAAGATTGAAAGTGAAAGGTAGAAAAAAGATATTCTATGTATGCAGTACCCCTCCAAAAAGCTGGAGTAGCTATACTCATCTCTGATGAAATATACTTTAAAAGCAAACTGTTATTAGGGATAAGGAGGAACATTATATATTAGTAAAAGGGGCAATTAACCAGGAAGAAATAACAATCATAAATGTATATGCACCTAACCAGGTGCCCCAACATATATAAGGCAAACACTGGAAACACTGAGGTAGAAATAGATATCTCTACAATAATAGTTGGAGATTCCAACACACCTCTCTCAGCAATGGATAGAATATCTACACAGAGGATCAATTAAAAAAACAGAGAGTTTAAATAATATGAAAAATGGACTAAACGTAATAGACATATACAGAACACTGCAACCCAGAACAGGAGGTTATACATTCTTTCAAGTGCTTATGGATCTTTCTCCAGGTTAGACCATATGTTGGGTCACAAAACATATCTCAATAAGTTCAACAAGATAAAAATTATACAAGACACTTTCTCTGGTCATAATGGAATAAAGTTGGAACCAACCAGAAATGGAAAAAGGGAATTTTCACAAATATATGTAGATTAAACACCACACTCTTAAATAATCAGTGGGTCAAAGAAGTAACTTTGAGAGAAATCAATAAATATCTCAAGGTAAATGAAAATGATAACACAACATATCAGAACTTATGGGATATGGAAAAGGCAGTGATGAAAGGAAAATTTATAGTCCTCAATGTTTCCATTAAAAAAGAAGAAAGCTAAAATCAATGACTTAACTACAAACCTGGAGGAACTAGACTAAGGACAGCAAACTAATCCCAAAGCAAGTAGAAGGAATGAAATAACAAAGATCAATGCAAAAATAAATGAAATTGAGAACAACAACAATGAAATAACAATAAAGAGAATTAACAAAACTAAAAGTTGGTTCCTTGAGAAGATTAAGAAAATTTACAAACAGTTAGCTAGACTGACAAAGAAAAAAAGGGAAAATGCAAATAAATAAAATTTAAAAATGAAAACAAGGACATTATTACTGACCCCACAGAAATAAAAGAGATCATAAGAGGATACTATGAACAACTGTATACCAAAGTAGACAATGTAGACAAAATGGAAAAACTCATAGGAATGTACAAACTACACTGACTCTAGAAGAAATAGAAAACCAAACAAACTGATCACAAGAGATTGAAACAGTCATCAAACAACTCCCCAAAATGAAAAGCACAGGACCAGATGGTTTCACAGGTGAGTTCTATCAAGAAAGAAGATTTAACTTGCTTAAACTCTTCCAAAAAATTGAACAAGAAGGAATGCTACCAAACTCATTCTATGAAGCCAATATACCCAAGTACCAAAGCCAGGTAAAGATATTACAAAAAATGAAATTGCAGCCCCATTTCCCTAACAAATAGAGATGCAAAAATCCTCAACAAATTACTTGCTAATTGAATCCAACAACAAATTAAAAGAATTATTCATGATGATTGAATGCAGTTTGTACCAGCCATGCAAGGGTGGTTCAACACAAGGAAATCAGCATAACATCACACTAATAAATCAAAGATAAAAAATTACATGATACTAATGATTGATGCAGGAAAGGCATTTGACAAAATACAGCAACCTTTCTTGATAAAAATATTACAAAGATAAGAATTGAAGGAAACTTTCTCAACATGATAAAGGCATATATGAAAATCCCACAACCAACATTCTACTAAATGGTAAAAGACTGAAAGCTTTCAGATTGAGATAAGGAAAAAGACAAGGATGCCCACTGTCACCACTTTATTCAAAAGTCCTAGCTAGAGCAATCAGGCAAGAAAAAGAAATATAAAAGGCATCCAAATTGGAAACAAAGAAATAAAACTTTCACTTTTCACAGATGATGTAATCCTATACCTAGAAAGTCCCCAAAAATTTACAACAAAGTTGCTAGAGCTAATAAACAATTTCAGTAGAATGTCAGGATATAAGATTAATATGAAAAAATCAATGGTGTTTCTATATACCAGTAATGAGCAATCTGAGGAGAAAGTCAGGGAAAAAATTCCATTTACAGTAGTGACTAAAGGAACCAAATATTTATGAGTGAACATAACCAAGGATGTAAAGCACTTATATTCAGACAACTACAATGCATTTTTAAATGAAATTTAAAATGATCTAAAGGATTAGAATAATATTCCACACTTATGAATTGGAAGACTAAATATCATTAAGATGTTAATTCTACACAAATTGATATACAGATTCAATATAATCCCAATAAAAATTCTACCAGCATTTTTAAAGCAAATGGAAAACACAATTATCTAATTTATTTGGAAGGGTAGGGGGTCCCCCCACATACCCAGAAACATCTTAAAAAGGAAAAGCAAAGTAGGAGGACTCTCACGTCTGGATTTTAAATATTACCTAGCTACAGTGGTAAAAACAGCATGGCACTGGCATAAAGATACACAGAGACCAATGGAACCAAACTGATGGTTCAGAAAAAGACTCTCACATCTATGGTCAAGTGATTTCTGACAAGCCTGTCAAGTTGACCCACCTGGGGAAGAACAGTCTATTCAACAAATGGTGCTGGGAAAACTGGATATACATATCCAAAATAAAGAAAGAGGACCCCTTTGTCACACCTTACACAAAAGTTCACTCAAAATGGATCAATGACCTAAATATAAAACTTAGAACCATAAAGCTCTCTCTCAGAAGAAAATGTAGGAAAATATCTTCAAGACCAGGTGGTAGCTGGGGCATTCTTAAACCTTACACTGAAAGCAGTACCAATGAAAGAAAACATGGATAAATGGGGCCTCCTCGAATTTAAAAACTTTTATGATTCAAAGGACTTCATCAATAAAGTGAAAAGGCAGCCAACTCAATGGGAGAAAATATTTGGAAACCACATATCCAATAACGGTTTGATTTCCATTCTATAGAGAGAGATCATTCAACTCAACAACAAAAGAGCAAGCAATCCAATTTTTAAAATGGGCAAAAGATTTAAATAGACATTTCTCCAAAGAAGATACACAAATGGGCAAAAAACACATGAAAAAAATGTTCCATGTCATTAGCTATTAGGGAAATGCAAATCAAAATGACAATGAGATATCATCTCACACCAAATAGAATGGGCATATTTGAAAAAAACAAACAGAAAACAGAAAGTGCTGGAGAGGATGTGGAGATACAGGAACCGTCTTTCTCTATTGGTAGGATTGTAAAATGGTGTAACCTCTGTGGAAGACAGCTTGGTGGTTTCTCTGGAAGTAAATATGGAACTACCATATGAATCAGCAATTCCTCTACTAGGATTATACCCAGAAAAGCTGAAATCTGTGACAGGAACAGACAGAACACCGATGTTCATAGCACCATTATTCACAATTTCCAAAAGATAGAAACAACCCAACTGTCCATCAACCAATGAATGGATAAACAAAATGTGGTATATATATATACGATAGAATACTATGCTGCTGTAAAAAGAAATGAAATTGTGGAACACACAATAACATGGATGAATCTTGGGGACATTATGCAGAGTGAAGTAAGCAAAACACAAAAGGACAAATATTGCATGTTCTCACTAATATTAAGTAAATACGAAGAATAAATCATGGAGTTAAAACTTAGAGTATAGGTAATTAGGAGATAAGAGGAAGGTTGAGAAGGACTACTGATGCTTAATGTATATAGAAGTTTTAATTAACGACTGTGTGTGGAAATGGACAGAGTTGAAGGTAACACATAATAGTGAGTTGCAGCTGGTTTTTACATGGGATTAAGGCTGAAAAGGGTAGTCTAGGGATGTAAATGTCAATTGAAAGAAAACTAGAGAATAATCTAGGGACTGAATAATACAGTGAACACAGAGTTGAATGAATGAGAATTGTGGTTGATGGTACAGGTACAAGAGTGTCCTGTGAGCTACAGAGGATGTATGTCACTATTGCAGGATGGTGGGAATGTGGAGAAGCACAGGAAAAATACAATTGGTATGATCTATTGGCTGTGGCTATCAGCAATACTGTAATATTCCTGCATCAATGACAATGATGTACTGTGTTGGTAACAGGGGGAGGGATATGGAAAAAGTGTGCCAAATGTATACTATGACCCATGTTTGGTGGTCATAATCTGTTGATGTTATCTCATAATCTGTAACAAGTGTTCCAACACAGTGTGGTGTATTGGTAAAGGGGTGTTGTATGGGAATTCTACACATGTGAATGGTTGTTTTGTAAGTTCACAACTTTTTAAATAAAAATATAATTTTTAAAAACTGAAATGCAAGTAGTAATAAATCTATTCAGTTCACCAAAAGAAATACTAAATAAAATTTTCTTAGAAGAATTTAACACTTTGTGATCAGTAATTAAAGGAATATTTGGATTAGTGTTATAATTTTAAGATTAGAGTTTTGATAAATTAGAAGATGATTTAGGGTTCCAGTTTTTATGAGCACCTAACTCCATGTATTTCCTGTAGTCAGGAAGAACATGTACCTTGAGTAATTTCCACAGATAATTGGACATTAGACTTAATTTCTAAACTAAAAGAAAATAAATTCATATAAAACTTTGTCAAGAAGACTTTGAAATATTTCCCAGAATTGTTCTTCAGGAACTTTTAAATTATATCACCTGCTAGAAAAGTGAAGTGAAAGTTATCTATCCACTCATCAGTATTATTGCGTTTGAAAAATAACCATGAATAAATAAGTGTTAATCAAGACTTTTAAATAATTCAACATATTTTGAAACTATTTTTTAGATAAAATTGTTACCAAGTCACTAATATCCAACCTGACATAATTAAAGACTGTGTTCTATAACTTTAGTTTTGCTGAATTTATTTTTTATCTTAATGTGGAATATTTATTTTATCTTTTTATTTGTTTGAGTGAGAAAAAAGCTTTGTTAAATATTTTCATTTTTAATGTAGTTCTCAATCACAAAAGTCATTTGGAAGTCTGGGTTTTTCACTCAAAAACAATGGAATTTCTGTTTGCAAAATGAATAGAAGTTGTGGAATTTCCAGGAAAGTTGTTAGGAAAGAACATTGTTCCCCTTCCATTTAAAAAATTAAGGAATGTTCAACACAGATGAATATTCTGTGATGGACATCTTAATGAAGTACTTCTCTTAAAATCTGTTTATCTGATTGTATTGGCTTCTTTGTTCATTCAACAGTGTGTAAATTTTTCTTTTCAGTGATTGTTTAAATACATGGAGAAAGTTCTTTACTTCCCAACTGACTTTGACATCAATATCATCTGTGCATAAACCCCCCAAAAAAGATTCCAGGACATGCTTCTCTTTCTCAAGAATTATCTTCTTACCACTGCATAATATTCCATCATGTGTATGCCCCACAATTTGTTTAACCATCTATCAATTGAAGGATACCTGGGTTATTTCCAACTTTTGGCTATCACGAATAATGCTGCTATAAACATCAGTGTGCAATGTCTAACCATATCACTGCTCTGAGTTCTTCTGGGTATATACCAAGCAATGGTATTACCAGGTCCCATGGCAAGTCTATATTCAACTTCCTTAGGAAGTGCCAAATAGTCCTCCACAGCGGCTGTACCATTGTACATTTCCACCAATGGTAAATAAACATTCTATCTCTTCACATTCTCTTGAACATATAGTTCTCTGACTTTTTAACAGTGGCCAGTCTAATAAGTATGAAGTGATATCTCATTGTAGTTTTGATTTGCATTTCCCTAATTGCTAGTGTAATTGAACATTTTTTTTCATGTGCTTCTTTGCCATTTTCATTTTCTCTTTGGACAATTGTCTTTTTAAGTCTTTTGCCCATTTTTTTTCTTTATTTTTTTTTTTAATGTTACATTAAAAAATATGAGGTCCCCATATACCCCCCACTCCCCTCACCCCACTCTTCCCACATCAACAATCTCTTTCATCATCATGGCACATTCATTGCATTTGGTGAATACACTTTGGAGCACTACTGCACCACATGGATAGTGGTTTACATTGCAGTTTACACTCTCCCACAGGCCACCCAGTGGGCCATGGCAGGATATACAGTGTCCAGCAACTGTCCCTGTAGTGCAATCCAGGACAACTTCAAGTCCTGAAATTTTCCCCAAATCATATCTCTTTTTCCATCTCCCTACCCTCAGCAGCTATCATGGCCACTTTTCCACATCAATGCTACAATTTCTTCCATTACTAATCACAATAGTTCCATTGTAGAGTATCAGTGAGTCCAATTTAATCCATACTCTATTCTTCCAGCCTGTGAACCCTGGGATAGTAATGTCCACTCCCCCTCTATATCAAAAGGGGACTTAGATTCCACATGGATGATGGAT
Organism: Dasypus novemcinctus; assembly: GCF_030445035.2. Classification (NCBI taxonomy): domain Eukaryota; kingdom Metazoa; phylum Chordata; class Mammalia; order Cingulata; family Dasypodidae; genus Dasypus; species Dasypus novemcinctus. The sequence goes on from NC_080688.1 coordinate 48,885,557, forward strand.
GCAATTCTCCTGCTTGCAGTTGTAGGCACTCTTGGCTCCCTGGTTTGGTGGTTGACCTTCATCTCCCTGTTAGCTGGCCAGGGTAAGTCCAATAAACCAGACAGTAGGAGTTGCAAGTCTTCTGAGGCTTAGGGCCTGTCACATGGATAGTTCAGAGATTCAGGTCTCCTGAGTATATATCAACCCCAGCACCAACCACAGGTTCAGTAAAAGTAACAGAAGAGGCATGTGGGAGAAAGGTCATATCTGAATCCAACTCCATCACACTCAAGAACACAAACTCCAAAGTAGGGCCAACTGACATGGCACTGAACTCCAGAGCCATCTTCCATGTCTGTAGAACCTCTGGGTCTCTGTAGCCCTCAGGAGAACCAGTACCTGGGTTTCTATCTACTTTGGTTGTCTCTGGGACCCTGCTGAGGCATGTGTAAGCATTACCCCTCTGATGACCTCCTGACTCTTTTTGGAGACTCATAGCCATATAAACTCATTTGTCCTTTCCATTTCCCCCTTTTATCCAAAGTCATAAAACAGGTTTTAACACCTGATATTACATGTGGGCTGAGATATTCTGCTGGTCTGAGTTGATCCTTTTATTCAAGGTCTTTTTCTAATTACATCATCAGCTGGTCGTTGGTAGTAATCCTTTGGCACCAGGGAGGCTCATCCCTGGGAGTCATCTCTTGCACTGGGGGAGGGGGGAGGTAATGCATTTACATGCTGAGTTTGGCCTAGAGACTGGCCACATTTGAGCAACATGGAGGCTTGCGGGAGGGAACTCTTAGGTACCCTGCTGCTCTAGGCCTAATTCATATTTCAGGCACACAGGCTCATAATCATAGCCATCAGTATCTTTTGCCCATTTTTAATTGGGAAGTTTGTCTTTTTATTGTTGAGTTGCATGATCTCTTTGTATATCATGGATATTAAACCCTTATTGGATATGTGATTGCCAAATATTTCCTCCATTGAGTTGACTGCCTTTTCACACTTTAACAAAGTCCTTTCAGGAGGAAAAGTTTTTAATTTTGAGGAAGTCCCATTTATCTATTTTTTCTCTTGTTCATGCATGGGGTGTAATGTTTAAGAAACTACCACTTACCACAAGATCTTGATATTTCCTACATTTTCTTCTAGGAGATTTATGGTTGTCACTTTATATTTAGGTCAATGATACATTTTGAGTTAACTTTTGTATAAGGTGTGAGTTAAAGTTCCTCTTTCTTTCTTTTGGATATGGCTATCCCATTCTCCCAACATCATTTTTTGAATAGACTGTTTTGGCCCAACTGGGTGGGCTTAAAAACCTTGTCAAAAATCACTTGACTATAAATGTGATGACCTATTTATGAGTTTTCAATCTGTTCCATTAGTCAATCTGTCTGTATTTATGACAACACCATGCTGTTTTTACCACTATAGCTAAGTACTATGCTTTAAAGTCAGAAAGAGAGAGTTCTCCAACTTTGTTCTTTTGCTATTTGGGGTCCCTAATCTTTCCAAATAAATTTAACTATTGGCTTTTCCATTTCTGCAAAAAAGGCTGTTAGGATTTTATTGGTGTTGAGTTGAATCTGTAAATCAGTTTGGGTAGAATTGACATCTTAATGATATTTAGGCTTCCAATCCATGAACATGGAATGTCCTCCCATTTATTTAAGTCTTTTCGGTTTCTTTTAGCAATGCTTTTTAGCTTTCTGAATACAGTTCCTGTATGTTCTTGGTTAAGTTGATTCCTAAATATTTGATCATTTTAGTCACTATTATAAATGGATTTTTTTCTGAATTTCTCCTCAGATTGCACATAATGTATAGAAATGCTATTGATTTTTGCCTAGTAATCTTGTATCCCACCACTTTGTGGAACTTATTTATTAATTCTAGTAGCCTCATTGTGGGTTTTTTCAGGATTTTCTAGATATAGGAACATGTCATCAGTGAACAGTTAAAGTTTTACTTCTTCCTTTCTTATTTGGGTGCCTTTTATTTGTCTAGCCTAATTGCTCTAGCTAGAACTTCTAGCACAATATTGAATAATAATGGTGACAGTGGGCATCCTTGTCCTGATCTAAGCAAGTAAGTTTCCAGTCTTTCAATGTTAAGTCCAATGCTAATTGTAGGTTTTTCATATGTGCACTTTACCATATTGAGAAAGCTTCCTTCTATTCCTTTCTTTTGGGATTTTTTTTTTTTTAATCAAGAAAGGTGCTATATTTTGTCAAATGCCTTTTCTGCATCAATCAAGAAGATCATGTGATTTTTTTTCTTCAGTTTTTCAATGTGGCTTATTACACTAGTTTATTTTCTTGCATTGAACCACCCATGCATACCTGGGATAAAATCTACTTGATCATGGTGTATAGTTCTTTTAATGAGCTTTTGGATTCTCTCTGCAAGTATTTTTTTTGAGGATTTTGCATCTATATTCACTGGAGATTGTATTAGTGACCCAAAGGGATGCTGATGCAAAATACCAGAAATTGGTTGGTTTTTATAAAAGGTATGCATTTGCAGTAGGAGCTTACAGATACCGGTCCATAAAGCATAAGTTATTTCCCTTACCAAAGTCTATTTCCATGTATTGGAGCAAGATGGCTGCTGACATCTGCAAGGGTTCAGGCTTCCTGGGGCTTGCTTCTCTTTCCTCTGTGAGATTACTTTCTGGGGCTCCAGCTTAAGTCTTCAGCATCAAACTCCAACATCAAAAACCTTTCAACTTTGTCCTTTGCCTTGTCTTTTAATACCCTACGGGCACAAGAGGTAATCAGGTAATCAAGTAGTCAGGTAAACCTCTGAATCCAATATAATCTAATATGCCCAGAGGAAAAGATCAGTTTACAAACATAATCCAATATTTCTTTTTGGAATTCATCAATAACATCAAACTGTTACAGAGATACTGGTCTGCAATTTTTTTTTTTTTTTTTTTGTAGTATCTTTATCTGGTTTTGGTATTAGGGTGATGTTGGCTTCACATAACGAGTTTATTGCATTCTTTCTTGTTCAGTTTTTTGGAAGAGCTGGAGGAAGATCTGTTCTAGGTTGTCTTTGAATGATTGGCAATATTCATCTGTGAAGCCGTCTGGTCCCAGGCTTTTCCATCTTTGGCAGATTTTTGATGACAGTTTCAGTGTCTTCACTTGTGAATGGTTTGTTGATATCTTCTATTTCTTCAAGAGTCAGTGTAAGTAGTTCTTGTGTTTCTAGGAATTTGTCCATCTTGTCTACATTGCCTAATTTTTTGGCATACAGTTCATCATAGTATCATTTTATGATCTCTCTTATTTCTCTGGGGTCAGTGGTAATGTCCACTCTCTAATATATCATTTTATTTATTTGTATTTTTTTTCTTTGTTAGTCTAGGAAAGTGGTTGTCGATTTTGTTGATCTTCTCAAAGAACCAACTTCTAGTTTTGTTGATTCTTTCTATTGTTGTTCTTGGGTTTTTGGTTTGTTTTTGTTGTTGTTCTTTATTTCATTTATTTCTATTAGTCTATGTCTTTTGATTGGGGAGTTCAACTATTTAACAACAATGTTATTAATGTAAAGGCATTACTTACTTTATCCATTTATTTGGTTTGTTCCTTTGGCTGGGCCATCTCTTCCTGTTTCCTAGTATGGTTTACAATTTTTTGCTTATGTCTACACATCTGAATATGTTTGTGACTTTACTCTGATGGCCAATTTCTGTCTCTTGCATTTTGTTTTTTTCTTTTTGCACAGCTCTTCTTTTGTATTTGGTTCTACTTATTCTAAGTCTTTAAAAGTGCCACCTTCAATTATCAAAATCATGCCAGGGACTCACTAATTGGGTGCAGATTTTCTCCCAGTAGTTTGGGTACAGAGAGGACCAAAAGCAGTTTTTGACCATGCAATTTCAAGACTGGCCAGCAGATGGTGTACTTTGTGTGCATCTTTCCACATAGGTATTTCCAGCTCCATTTTTCTGTATTGATCTAGACAGAGCCAAGATTCAAAGCAGGATGTACTGACTGAATTCACTGAAGAAAAGCCCCCTGACTCCTCCTCCCTTTTCCCTTGTTACAGCTGACAGGGAGGAAGATACCTGTTCCCCCTCAGTTAGCTGCAGTGAGCCAGGGTTTTACCCCTGCTTAGTATCTTGGGGTTGGGGGAGGGGAGTGCTTCCCATCCAGGAAGGGTTTGTTTCTGGTTCTTCATCTTTCCTTCCCACACCCTCCTGGGAGTTGTGAAGCACAATTCTAGTCTGCTAACCCCCCAAAGCATTTCCCTCAGACAGTTTTTGGCTCTTTCTCCATTGTTTTTGTGAGAGATTTGAGCCCAGCCTGCCTAATCAATGCCAACTTCCCACAATTCCCCACATAAATAATTTTTAGAATCTTACCTTCTATACTTCACCTAACAACTTATCTATGGTGGGGTCTATAGGAGGGTGAAAATCAGAGATAGGCTCAACACCAGTATATAATTGTGTATCATTCTACATATTTCACATACCAGACAATTCCCATTCTCTAGAAGTGTGTTTCCCAGTGCATTTTCCACTGGAAAGAATAAAAGATAGAGTAAAAATACAGTGCTTGAGAACCAAAAGTTTTGATTTCTGTCACCATACCTCTAATGAGTGTCTGTGGAAAGATCATAAATGAAGTTATGAAACATTCATGAGTGCACCCTAAGTACTGCATGTATAATTTTGCAATCTGAAATTTTGGGGTAAGTACCATTTCTTTAGCCTTGCCCTAAGCAATAATATTTATGAAATCACTGGTATTATTTGCTTATTACTTTCCTAAAATAAATAAATACATAACTTCTTTGGCTTCCAGGTTCTTTTCATAATACAGATTAAGACCCAGCCTATTCAAGTTGGCCATGCTTTAACTAATATTATATTGTCAAAAGGCTGCATTTCAAATGTGTTGAAACTCACAGAAGCATTGATTAAGAACATGTCTTTTATCAGGCTACATGATTCAATCTACCATAGTAGCACATACTCACCACTGAACAGTTTTATTAGCCTCTGTGGTACCTTTGGGCTATGTACCCCAGAAAAACAGATTCTTAATGATAATCCATTCTTGTGGGTGTGAGCCTGTTGTAAATAAGTTTTTAAAAAAAATTTCTCTCCCCCTCCACCATTTGTCTGTTCTCTGCATCCATTTGCTGTGTGTTCTTCTGTGATTGCTTCTATCCTTATCAGCGGCACCAGGAATCTGTGTTTCTTTTTGTTGTGTCATCTTGTTGTGTCAGTTCTCCGTGTGTGCAGCACCATTCTTGAGCAGGCTGAAATTTCTTTCGCCTGGGCGGCTCTTCTTACAGGGTGCACTCCTTGCGTGTGGGACTCCCCTACGTGGGGGACATCCCTGAGTGGCACAGCACCCTTTGCGCATCAGTACTGTGCATGGGCCAGCTCCACACGGGTCAAGGAGGTCCGGGGTTTGAACCACGGACCTCCCATGTGGTAGACGGACACCCTATCCATTGGGCCAAGTCCGCTTCCCTGTAAATAAATTCTTTTGATGAGGTTACTTCAGTTAAGGTGTGGCCAAACTGAATCATGATGGGTCTTAATCCTTATAAAGAAAGCTACAAAGAGAGAAGCCACAGGAAACAGCCAGAAGGAAGAAATCTCTGGACACTGCGGCGTGCATTGCCATGTAACAGAAAAGCCAAGGACTAAGGGCTGCCAGCAGCCAGTTCAGAATGCCCTAGTCTTCAGAGAGAAAACATCACCTTTCACCAAGTGCAATGAATGTCTCATCATGATGGAGGAGGTTGTTGTTATGGGGGTAGGAGTGGGGTGAGGGGGATTGGGGGAATATGGGGACCTCATATTTTTTCAATGTAACATTAAAAAAATAAAGACAAAAAAATAAATAAAAGAAAGCATCACCTTGCTGACAACTCTATTTTGGACTTCTCCCAACCTCAAAACTGGGAATCAATATTTTCCCCTTAAGCCAACCTATTATATAGTATTTTTTTTAGCAGCTGGGAAGCTAAGCTAAAGCAGACTCTTTCTAGCTAGTAGAATTTGATTGTTTCAATAGCCTTTTTTCATTTGATACTCTTTACCTTTCAGTCCAAGCTGGTAGTATTTTTGATGATATAACATTCTCAAGAACTCTGTAGGTCACACATGCATGTCACAGAGATTCACTCCATTAGATCCACAAATCTTTTCAAGATGATACTTCTCTATTTTGGGCTACACTGAGAAGGCTGAGGGCCAGTGCCACTAAAATTCCTTGAAGCACCTTAGTTCAAGAAGATCTGTAAGTCATACCGTAAATCTCTTCAAAGAGCCTTCTGTTTGAATTGTCTGATCTTTTTTATCTTTCTGGGGTATTAGCACTTGGCTTTTTCTCTAGAGCAAGCTTTCCTGATAGCTAATCTCTTAATTTTATCATCTTTTAAAATCTAGCTAGGCTGAGAATCTCCAAAATCATTAAGACCTGATTGCTTTTTTGTTGTGTTTTAAATAGTTCTTCCCCTAGTTTATCTGTCTCCTCCTACATATTACTTAAAGCAGTGAGAAAAATCCATGGAATGCCTGCATTTTACTAGAAATTTCCTCAAGTTTATCATTAACAATTTCTGTTTCCAACATAACTGCAGGACACAATTCTACTAAGTTTTCTCCCACTACATAACAAGGATCCAGGATGCTCCAGTATCTAATAATATGTTTCTCATTTCCTTTTGAGTACTCACCGGTAGCAACTTTACTATCCATATTTTGATTAAGCATGCATTCACGGTAATTTAGGTATTCTGTACTGTTTTTTACTTCATTCTGAGTTCTCACTAACAGAGTCATGGACATTATATTTCTATTAACAGTCTGTTCAGTGCTGTCTAGTACTTTTATAACATGTTCTTCAAAATTCTTCCAGCCTTGCCCACTGCCTGATTCCAAAACCAATTCCCCATTTTTAGGTACCAAAATTATGAGTTTCCTATGTTTCCATACCTTTCAGATCTCTTCTTTTGCCCTCAGTCATAAGAAAGCTCTGCTTTTAAGGGTCCATGCCACTACATTATGCCCACACAGATAATCTGGAATGATATTCTTATATATACGTTTATTTATTGGTAACTTTAATTGCATCTACAATATCCCTTTGGCCATATAACGTATTTACAGCATGATACCAGCAGGAGAATGCCATGGGGATAAATTCTCCCTATCACACTTTTCCTACCATATTTAAAAATCTATATTTATAAAGCATTTATAGTTAAACAAAGAGGCACTGGCTCATGAATATACCAACAGACCAATGGAACAGAAGGGAGAATCTATAACTACACATAGAAATTCCGTATATAATCAATGTGGCATTTTGAATGATAAGAGAAAATGGAATGTTTAATAAATGAGTCAGAGACCACTGCACAGGTATTTGGAAAAGAATATAATTGGATTAGTGCCTTGCATCATTCAACAGTATAAACTAAAAATGAGATGGAGACCTAATAAAACTATACACATATTACAAAATGGATAAGAAAGAGAAAAGCTTTCTACTAAGTGTATATGCATGGGTGTGTGTGTGTGCGTGTGTGTTTGGTACGTATAATTACAAAATACTAAAACAAATTTGCTTTACCAAAATACCATAAGCAAAAACAAAAAGAAGTGACAAGCTGGAAGAAATTGTTTGCAAGTTATATTACATACAAAGATCTAATCTTGGCTAGCTTGGGTTTTGAAAGTTGTATGGGAGCTAATACTTTCTATGAAGTGGTCAGGCAAGACCTTACAATAAAGGTGACATCTGAGGTGGCCTGAAAGAAGTCAGGAACTGAGCTGTTGGAGAAGATACTTTGCAGACTTTGAGTATGGTTTCATCAATAAAGTTGGAAGTGCCAAAATCCACTCTATACCATCTTGCTGGACAACATAGCAGTTTATTTCTTGATGTGAGCTAAGATGGGGAAACTAATATTTTCCAGGAAAACAGAAAGAACAATTGTGACATTCTTTGTTAATACCACTCAAAATTGTAACTAGAAGGGTGAAAGAAGCCTATAGTTATTGGTATCCATTCCATATATCCTAATCTTGTAAAAACAGAAAAAGATCTGGAAGTATATACTGAAAGTTTTAATTGTTTGTAAGTGGACATTAAGATTGTGACAGAGTGGCAGTAGGGATTAGGGTGAAGGTTAGGGGCAGTGGTCATGTGTAGGGAGTTTTTCACTTTTCATTTTCATTTTTCTGTGTTTAGATTTCTAACATAAGTATTTTTTATACTTCTAATGTAAACAATAAGACAGGATGTTAAATATAATAATAAGTGGCATATACATATTATGTTTGTTGATATAATGTCATTTATCCCAAAGTATAGTATGTACATTAATGGTAGAAAGCAAGGCAATTTTAGAAGTACTTTGAAAAAGTTTATTGCTTAATTTGATTTATTTTATTGTTATTATTAAATATATTTCTGGCATGTATTCTCATTTTTCCTCTTTGGAGAATCAGCAAAAACTGGAGAACTAATATTGTAACTCATTTCTTCATTTTATGAAAAAAGCCATTTATGAAAAAGTCAAATAATTTCCCTTATCATAAGCCACACAAACTCCGCTTTTCATGGAAAATTATATCTTCTTAGAAAATTAAATTGGAAAGATATCATTCACTATGAACAAACATAAAATACAATTTTCTTCCTGAATTTAATAAAATGCAGTCTTAAGTGGCTAATATACTATATTCTTATGTAAGATCAACATTAATCTGTATTTCAACAAATTAATCAAATTGAGAAAAATTAAAAAAATTAATCCCATTATTGTTAATCATTCCAAGATTGTTTGGGTATTCTTACAACCATAAGCAGTCTAACTACTACAAATCTTAGGAAAACTGTCATTTTACTTTTGAGAAACTGAGTCTCTCTTCTGTTTCCATGTCCACGAAAGTTGCTCATGGAAGAGTGATACAGGCCATGTTTACATGATTGCAATATTTGTAGGGAGTCAAATTCTGCTATAAATATTACTGTAATCATTCATACAACAAAAATACTTTAGACTGGAGATACAAGGGTAGTCTGAGTGGTCCTATCACAATCTATGATAAATAGTGGTTGGAATTCTAATGATAGGACCACAGCTTAAATTAACCAGGTTGTTTTTTACATTAATTATTTGAGATTTCATACTTCAAATACATAGGCAAATCTTTCTGTCCTATCCTCAAAATATATTTAGAGTATACCACTTCTTTTTCCCACACCACCACCATTTTTCTCTAAGATGCCATCTTCTGTCTTGTATCTTGCTTTTGGCTTGCCTACCACAATCTCCTCTCAAAACGGCAGCTACATCAGTCATATTATGTAATTCCTTTATTCCAACCCTCCTCCAATTTTTTCACATCTCTCTTAAGAAAACAGCTAAATTCCAGAAAGTGATCTGTAAAGCCCTAAATTATCTGGTCCTTTATTATCTCTCTGACCTCATCTGTTATTCTCCTTTTCATTCATTCTTCTCCTGCCATACTTGCATCTTTGTTGTTGCTTAAACATGGCAAGCATATTCCCACACTGGGGCTTTAGTATTTTCTGCTTCCTTTGTCTAGAACACTTCTCCTGAAGTAATTTCATGAAAATTTTTTCACTTCTTTCAGATCTTTGTTCAAATGTCCCCTGGTGAGAGAACATTTTTAATCTTTCTATTTAAAGTTATAACACATACACATATACTATGCTTTTTCCTTTCCCATATTACCAGCTAACATACTATGTATTTGTTTATTTGTTTATTGTCTGTCTCCCTCCACTAGAATGCAACCTCCACAGAGAAAAGAATTTAGTCTTTATTATTGCTATCTCCCTCACACATGATGCATGGCAAATGTGAGAAATTAATTGCATATTTTTGAATGGTTGAATTAAGGTTAACTTGGTCAAAACTGGTAAACAATGGAGTTATGCCAAAAAAGCCCATTCTCTATCTACGTGTTAAAATTGTAGATGTATAACAACCAAAATTAATACAAACATTTTGATCCAAAGATGAATGACAATCAATAAATATACATAAATGATGAAAAACGTAGACTGAAAGTAGAATACATTCCACTATCACAGTCTTCTGGCTTTACTACATGAAGTACAATATTATAAGTGTGTAGTACAAACAAATGATATTTAGGATTTCTTTGAAACTCTTTTTGTCAATTGAAAACTTTTTTTTCAAGAGGAAAAATATTCTCTAGCACACACAACCCAGGAGGAAAATAAAATTAACAAAACCAAAAAAGAGAAGGTATTTTAATATGTGATATAAAATAATGAAGTATTACTTGCTTTGTTTCATGTCTCAGTTTGTGTAAGTTTTTAAAATTATCATATCAATTTAAGGCATTTTCTATACAGAAATATTCTTGAATTCAAGTAATAATCTTAATTAAAAATAATAACTGGAAGAAGTAAACACAATCTCTCCTGCCAAAGTAAAACCAAGGCAGCATAAAAACATATAAAGAAAATAATATAAGAATCTTACATTGTATCACCAAATGCTAAAAAGGAACTCCAATTAAAATTAATCAAACAATATTTGTAAATTATACTCAAACATAGTAACTAAAACTTAGTGCTGACATAGGAATATAGGTTTTTTCCTCCCTAACATATATAAAACCAACAGAGTAACTAGAAAATGATTGAATTTACAACCTTGTAGCATTATTGTTCTTTGAAGAATACGACTGGAAGTAATCAACATTTATTGTATTTAATATTCAGAAATAATCTCTAAGAACAGATTGTGGAGTATAAGAAATACATCTTGACAATATAAAAAGATGACATTTGCAAAATCATCCTGGCTATTTTCACCTGAGTTAATCACATGGTAAAAAATGTAAACAAATAAAAGTGATTTTAGGTATGTGTTATTTATTACAACTGGAAGTTTATTTTCTTTGTTCTCAATTTCCTTAAAAATTATAACAATGCATAATACTCATAAGGAATATAAAAAACGTAAATTATAAAAACAATTTATAAGAATCATAAAATTTCTGGAGAGGGGGCAAGATGGCGGCTGAGTGAACATCCCTGTTAGAGTCTTCTGCAGGGAATCGGCTGGGCGGCGTTGGAGACTCGTTGGGACCGGATTGTTTCGGGATTTTTGCTGGTCCGGAGGTGTCTGGACATCGATTTGGAGGGAAGTTTGTTTTTTTTTTGTTTTTGTTTTTGTTTTTTTTCGGTTTTCTCTTTCCCTCTTGTCCCTCATCTTCCACTTATTTTTACTTTAACTCAAGTATACAATAGGTGCTACAGGGAACACCTCACATTTGCTGGGTTTTCCCATCCTCCACTGCCTCATTTCTGTGTGAACTGATTTAGGCTACCTACACTATCCCCCTTCCCCTGCATCTTGATATCCACTATCATCTACTGTCTCTCCTATATTCCACCCCCCACCTCCCGTTCTTTGATCCACAAAGTGTCTAACTCTTAATTTCTAATACCTTTGTTCTGTTTTCTGTCTATTATCCACTCTTGAAACTATTACCTTTCTTTTCTTTTTCCCTCTCTCATGAAAACAATAGCTGTGTAGTTCATACCATATTCCTCCCAAATTCAGTCATCAACTTCATAAAAGGTACTCTACCTACAGCTATAACTCTATACAATCTACATGAATCTAACCTCCATCCTTCCAGATCTCATATTCCTGCTTTATTAACATACATCACCAATACAACTTTACACTTTTCCCTTGCTTACACAATTGCCTTTCCCCAACACTAATACTTTCCTCTAAAGTGAACTTAACCAACAACAAGTAACTAGAATAAGAAGAAAAAAGTGACAAAGAGAAGATATAACACCTGTGCAAAAATAACAACTAATTAACCTCCAAGAGCAGACAAAGAAGCTAAGGAACTGATTAAATTCGTCAAAATAAAGAGATGACCAGAAAGCAACAAAAATCTACGAACCAAACCAATAATCAGGAAAACATGGCTGAATCCAATCAACAAACCAATAATCACGAAGGGGAGCAAAACTTGGCACAAGCAATGAAAGATCTCAGAACATTTATCACCGATAAATTTGATGCAGTAATGAAAGAGGTTAACAACATGAAGACATCACTTGGAGGGGAAATTGCAGACATACGCAAAAACATAACAGATATGATGGGAATGAACACCACAGTTCAAGAAATCAAAAATACACTTGCAGCAAATATCAGCAGACTAGAAGAGACAGAGCAGAGAATTAGTGATGTGGAAGACAGTACATCAGAAATCAAACAGATAGTAGAAGGGGTCAATAAGAAGATAGAAAAAATCCAATTAGGATTTAGGGACCTGAATGACAATGCAAAACGCTCAAACATACGTATTATAGGCATTCCAGAAGGTGAAGAGAAGGGAAAGGGGTCAGAAAGAGTGTTGCAGGAAATAATGGCTGAAAACTTCCCAAATCTACTGAAAGAGACAGATGTACATATCCAAGAAGCACAGCGCACTCCACAAGTCATAAACCCCAACAGGCCCACCCCAAGACATATACTTGTCAAATTATCCAATGCTCAAGACAAAGAGAAAATCCTAAAAGCAGCAAGAGAAAAGAAAACCATCACATACAAGGGAAGCTCAATTAGATTAAGTGCTGATTTCTCTTCTGAAACCATGGAGGCAAGAAGACAGTGGTATGATATAGTCAAGGTACTAAAGGAAAAAAATTTCCAACCAAGAATACTCTATCCAGCTAAACTAGCATTCAAACATGATGGAGAGTTCAAAATATTCGCAGACAAACAGAAACTGAAAGAGTATACCAACAAGAAACCTCTCCTTCAAGAAATTCTAAAGGGAGTTCTGCAGGAAGAAAGGAAAAAACAGGAAAGGCAAAGTTGGAGGAGAGTATAAGAACAACAACAACAACAAAAAAGACAAAAAAAAATATACAAACAAAATATGACAAACACAAATCCAATCAAAATATGGCTAACACAAATAATTCCTTGATAGTAATAACACTGAATGTCAATGGATTAAACTCACCTATCAAAAGATTCAGATTGGGACACTGGATAAGGAAATATGACCCATCCATATGCTGTCTACAAGAGACACATCTTAGACCCAGAGACGCATGGAGATTGAAAGTGAAAGGCTGGAAAACAATCATACAAGCTAACAATAACCAAAAAAAGGCAGGAGTAGCTATATTAATATCAGACAAAATAGCCTTTAAATGTGAAACAATTGTGAGAGACAAAGAAGGATACTACATTTTAGTCAAAGGGAAAATCTGTCAAGAAGATCGAACAATCATAAATATCTATGCCCCTAACAAGGGTGCCTCTAAATACGTCAGGCAAACGCTGGAAAAACTAAGTGAAAGAATAGATACATCTACAATTATAGTGGGGGATTTTAATACACCACTATCAACTCTGGACAGAACATCTCAAAAGAGAATCACCAAAGAAACAAAACATCTGAATAGTATATTAGAGGAGCTCGATCTAATAGACATATATAGATCGCTACACCCAAACACAGCAGGATATACATTTTTCTCAAGCACACATGGATCATTCTCCAAGATAGATCATATGCTAGGCCACAAAGAAAGGCTGAACGAATTCAGAAAGATTGAAATCATACAAAACATTATCTCTGACCACAGTGGAGTCAAGCTGGAGATTTGCAAGGGAAAGAAGCCCAGATTTCACACCACGATTTGGAAATTAAACAACACACTCTTAGAAAAACAGTGGGTCAAAGAGGAAATCTCAAAAGAAATCAATGACTACCTTGAAACAAATGATAATGATAACACAACATACCAAAATTTATGGGATGCAGCAAAAGCAGTACTGAGAGGGAAGTTTATAGCCATAAATTCATATATCAAAAAAGAAGAAAGAGCAAAAATTGAAGAACTAACTGCACATTTGAAGGAATTAGAAAAACAACAACAAAGTAACCCAACAGGAAGAAGAAGGAAGGAAATAACAAAGATAAGAGCAGAACTAAATGAAATAGAAAATAAGAAAGCACTTGAACAGATAAACAAGACCAAGAGCTGGTTTTTTGAGAAGATTAACAAAATTGACAAACCTTTAGCAACACTAACAAAGAAAAAAAGAGAGAAGATGCAAATACACAAAATAAGAAATGAGAAAGGCGATATCACCACTGACCCCACAGAAATAAAGACTATCATAAGAGGATATTTTGAAAAACTATATTCCAACAAAAATGACAATCTAGAGGAAATGGACAAATTCCTAGAAACACATAAACAGCCCATATTGACAAAAGAAGAAATTGATGATCTTAACAAACCAATCACAAGCAGAGAGATAGAATCAGTTATTAAAAATCTCCCAACTAAGAAGAGCCCAGGGCCAGATGGCTTCACAGGTGAATTCTATAAAACATTCCGGAAAGAACTGACACCAATCCTGCTGAAACTATTCCAAATCATCGAAACAGAAAGAACATTACCCAACTCCTTCTATGATGCCAACATTACCCTAGTACCAAAGCCAAACAAAGACATCACAAGAAAGGAAAATTACAGACCAATTTCTCTAATGAACCTAGACGCAAAAATACTTAACAAAATACTTGCTAATCGTATTCAACAACACATTAAACGAATTATACACCACGACCAAGTGGGATTCATCCCAGGTATGCAAGGATGGTTCAACATAAGAAAATCAATCAACGTAATACACCATATAAACAGATTGAAGGAAAAAAATCACATGATTATATCTATTGATGCAGAAAAAGCATTTGACAAAATACAGCACCCTTTCTTGATAAAAACACTCCAAATGATTGGAATACAAGGAAATTTTTTGAACATGATAAAGAGTATATATGAAAAACCTAAAGCCAATATTGTTTACAATGGAGAAATCCTAGACTCCTTCCCTCTAAACTCAGGAACAAGACAAGGATGCCCACTGTCGCCGCTCCTATTTAACATTGTCTTAGAAGTACTTGCTCGAGCACTGAGGCAAGAACCAGAAATAAAAGGCATTCAAATTGGAAAGGAAGAAGTCAAAATTTCATTATTTGCAGATGACATGATCCTATACATAGAAAACCCTGAGAGATCTACAACGAAGATTCTAGAACTCATAAATGAGTTTAGTAAAGTCGCAGGTTATAAGATCAATGCGCAAAAATCAGTAGCATTTCTGTACACCAATAATGAGCAAGATCAGGAGGAAATCAAGAAACAAATACCATTCACAATAGTAAATAAAAAAATCAAATACTTAGGAATAAATTTAACTAAAGAGGTAAAGAACTTATACACTGAGAACTATACAAGATTGTTCAAGGAAATCAAAGAAGACCTAAATAAATGGAAGACTATTCCTTGTTCATGGATAGGAAGACTGAACATTATTAAGATGTCTATCCTACCAAAAGTGATCTACACATTCAATGCCATCCCAATAAAAATCAATGCAGCCTTCTTTAAGGAACTAGAAAAACTAACTATGAAATTTATTTGGAAAGGAAAGAGACCCCGAATAGCCAAAGACATACTGAAAAAGAAAAACGAAATTGGAGGAATCACACTACCTGACTTCAAAACATACTCTAAAGCTACGGTGGTGAAAACAGCATGGTATTGGCATAAGGAGAGACATATAGACCAATGGAATCGAATTGAAAGCTCTGATATAGAACCTCACATATACAACCACATAATATTCGATAAAGCCACCAAACCCTCTCAACTGGGAGAGAGTGGCCTATTCAACAAATGGTGTCTGGAGAACTGGATAGCCATATGTAGAAGAATGAAAGAGGATTACCATCTCACACCTTATACAAAGATCAACTCAAGATGGATCAAAGACCTAAATATAAAAGCCAAGACCATAAAAACCTTAGAAAGCAGTGTAGGGAAACATCTACAGGACCTTGTAATAGGTAATGGATTTATGAATATCTCACCAAAAGCACGAGCAGCAAAAGAACTAATAGATAAATGGGACTTCCTCAAAATTAAAGCCTTCTGCACCTCAAAGGAGTTTGTCAAGAAAGTAAAAAGGGAGCCCACACAGTGGGAGAAAATATTTGGCAATCATATATCTGATAAGAAATTTATAACTTGCATATATAAAGAACTCCTACA
Organism: Dasypus novemcinctus; assembly: GCF_030445035.2. Taxonomy (NCBI): domain Eukaryota; kingdom Metazoa; phylum Chordata; class Mammalia; order Cingulata; family Dasypodidae; genus Dasypus; species Dasypus novemcinctus. The sequence continues at coordinate 48,901,705 of NC_080688.1, forward strand.
TCTTGAAAATAAAAAGATAAACAATCCATTTAAAAAATGGGAAAAAGACTTAAACAGACACTTCTCCGAAGAAGAAATACAAATGGCAAGAAAGCACATGAAAAAATGTTCCAAATCTCTAGCTATCAGGGAAATGCAAATCAAAACCACAATGAGATACCATCTTACACCCATAAGATTGGCAGCTATGAAAAAAACAGAAGAATACAAGTGCTGGAGAGGATGTGAAGGAAGGGGAACACTCATCCACTGCTGGTGGGAATGCAGAAGGATCCAACCATTCTGGAGAACAGTATGGCGGTTTCTCAAAAAACTAGCCATAGATTTGCCATATGACCCAGCAATACCACTGCTGGGAATATACCCAGCAGAACTGAAAACAAGAACACAAACCAATATATGTACACCAATGTTCATAGCAGCATTGTTCACTATTGCCAAAAGTTGGAATCAACCCAAATGCCCATCAACAGACGAGTGGATCAATAAAATGTGGTATATACACACAATGGAATACTACTCGGCTGTAAGAACAAACACACTACAAACACATGTGATAACATGGATGAATCTTGAGAACCTTATGTTGAGTGAAGCAACCCAGACATTGAAGGACAAATACTACATGACCTCAATGATATGAAATAAACAAGCTGCCCTAGATAGCAAGAGACTGAACGATAGGCTTGCAGGAAATCGGAGGGTGGAGGAAGGATATGAGCCGATGTCTGCAGGGGTGGAATTTAAGACGAGATGGTGGTAAGTATGAACACAAAGAAGAGATAAAAGGGGGGCAAGGGGTTGCCTTTGCTTGGGGCTTTGCGGGTTTGAGGGTGGCTGGGGAGGGACGGGTGGGTAACGTTGCCCAAAAGTGGGGGGAGGGAGGGGTAGCATACGAACCAGGAGAGGGTCAGGTGTTGGTGGAGAGTAAAATGCCGAGAAAATCATATCAAAATATAATAAAGAGGGTTACCTGTTTAGAATGCTCGGAGGGGAGGGTCTGATGCAGGACGGGCTCCTGGGGAATGTCTAAATGCTCATTCTGCCAGAGTGGGTGACACCATGGGGTAGAAACCCAAGTAGTGAGAGTGGGGGTGGACCCACATCCTGGGGAGGACTAATGCCATCCAATAGAGGGAACTGTATCCCTCAAGAGAAAGGGTGGCTCCCAGGGCATTGGGGCAGTTGAGCAAGTTAGGCCCTGAACACTATTCCATCTATCTCTGGAAGTGGCTCCTCAGGAAACGGAGGTTGGCTATCACTGAGGGCACCAAGATGGAAGGGAAAATGGACGTTAAATGTGTGGAACCAAAGTAAATGGGGGGTAAGAGAGGAGTTTCTTGAGAGTACACAAGGATGGATATAAAACATGTAATATTACACCATAACATATAGGAGATGACAGACTGATAATGTAAACCATAATGTAAAACATAGGATAACTAAAAATGTAAAGAACTGTGTATCCTAAAGTATGCACCATAATGTAAACACAGATGTCACCTTGTTAGAAAGCTAATGTCTCAGACTCTGTACATCACTTTAAGTAAATATGATATGAATAGGGCGTAAGAGTATCACTATGGAAGAGAAAAGGTTTTCTGGTGGATGTGTGGGAGTGCTGTATATTATATATATACATTGCTGTGGTCTAGGACTCCTGTGAAGAAAAGCTGAATAATTAGGGGGGGGGGGGGGGAAAAAAAAATAGGATGTGGAATTTTTTCAAGTCAACATTCTTTATCTAAGTTCTTTATCTAACTTTATCCAAGTTCTTTATCTATCCTTTAAACTCATCGCTATATGCCATTCCCTAGTAAGGGACCATGACATTATATTGGGCTTCAAATTTCGGGGAGTTCTGGATCACAGAGTGTTTCAACAATGGCAATGGAGGGATACTGGTATGGGATACCAATGACAGGTGATATATGACTGACAGGGAGCTGTACAGAACATATGTCCAGGGTGCATGGTAATGTTTGGATATACTCATAGTGGCAACAATTAAAAACCACAGTAGGGGGGGTACTGGGTTCCTGGCCAGTGGTGCTCTGTCGTGGTCCCTAGGGGAGCAGCGACAGTCTCCCAGGTACAGTGGTGGGGACCGGGAGGGAGTGAGGGTTCAACAGTGAGCCCCTGATACTAATGACTATGCTTGTGAGCTGATAAACCCAAAATAATAACAAGGCCTAGAGCAACTTTGTGCCTGGGAATTTCCTTCTGTCAGCCTTCATGTTACTCAAATGTGGCCAGTCTCGAAGCCAAACTCAGCATGTAAATGCAATGCCTTCCCCCCAGCGTGGGACATGACACCCGGGGATGAGCCTCCCTGGCAACGAGGGACCACTATCAACTACCAACTGATGATGCAACTGGAAAATGACCTTATACGGAAGGTTCAATGCGGATCAGCAGAATATCCATGTCTACATAAAATACCATGACTTTAAAATGCTGTTTGACCTAAAGTAAGGGGGAAATGGAAAGGAGAAATGAGTTTATATGGCTACGAGTTTCTAAAAAAGAGTCTGGAGGCTGGCAGAAGGTTTGCCCTCATGCACAACTGAGCAGAGTCAGAGAGACAGATAAAGCAGATACAACCCCCAGATATTGGTTCCTTTGAGGGCTAAAGAGACCCATGGGAGTTATGGTCATGGCCGATGGGGTTAACTACCAGGGCAGATGGCCCCTCTTTGGAAATGGTGTTTATGTGTGATGAATCTGGACTCAGATGGGATCTCCCTTCATAAGACTTTCATGCTAATGTGCTGGAGGTGCAGTTAATGTTGGGGTTTAAGATATATTTAGGGGATTTGAATCTCTGGACTGACAATGTGATAGCCAGGTCCTGAGCCTCAACAGACTCCAGCACCTACAATCTGATTTATTGGACTTACCACACTCAGCTAAGATGGAGGTGAAGAAGGACAACCACCACACCATGGAGCCTAGAGTGATTACAACTGAAAATGGGAGGATTGCATCCAGCATCCAGGTGGAATCTGAGCCTCCTCTTGACATAAAGGTGCAATGGACACAACCAATCCAGTGTCCACATAGAAGAGGTGGCATTGGATTGGGAAAAGTGGACATAATGGACAAAGGGTATGGGGAAAGGCAGGAAGAGATGAGAGGTGGAGGCGTCTTCGGGACATGGAGCTGCCCTGGATGGTGCTTCAGAGGTAATCACCGGACATTGTAAATCCTCACAGGGCCTACATGATGGAATAGAGGAGAGTATGGGCCATGATGTGAACCAATGTATATGAGGTGCAGAGGTGCCCAAAGATGTACTTACCAAATCCAATGGATGTGTCATGATGATGGGAACGAGTGTTGTTGGGGGGGGGGGGAGAGGGGGGGTGGGGGGGTGGGGTTGAATGGGACCTCACATATATATTTTTAATGTAATATTATTACAAAGTCAATAAAAAATAAAAAAATTAAAAAAAAAAAAAAAGAATCATAAAATTTCTGAAATTTCTTACAATATAGATAATCGCAACTCTGTACTACTTAGAAAATTACTTATTATAAGTAATAAGTATTAAGTTAGCTAAATCACAAATTGCATTGAAAAACAAGGAAAATAGTAATGAGGAAAAGGAAAACAATTTTAAAAATATTTTTAAACAATATAATCACAAAAAGTCATTATGCAGTTTAGTTATATTTAAAGTGATAGCCTCAAATTCTTTTAAAGTCAAAGAAACAGTGCTAATATCAACAATATCTAAAGTCATGAAATTGTAAAAAGTGAAAACAGTATAAATTCAGCTTTTAAATTGTTAAGCAGTTCCAGTAGATAATGGGACCATCTGTATAAATACCCAGGATTAATGACATGGAAGCCAATATGTTGAAATAGTGAAAATACTGTCATTTCAATGAGTTGAGGGAAAAAATTTTTTTAAGAACTTGGGGAAATGTGAAAATGCAGCAAATAATTTAAGACTTGGTAGAAATATAAGGCATGTGATTCTTACTAGAGTTTCTGGCACTAAACGATAGTTTCACTTTCCTTAGCATCAAAATATCATCTTGCTAAAATAGTTATGTGTATATTAAAAAGTTTTAGGGATATTTATCATAGCTTTGTTTGCAATACTTAAAAACTGAAAACATCCTTAATGTGATTGGTCAAGTCATTAACATATTTTAAAATACAATATGATGTTGAAATAGGCTTTTATATACTACGAGGAGAAGATACTACTGATTGTTACTCTCTGATTATTATAATATAATTTTTATAAATATATTATAAGTCCTGTGTATTTGTGTACAACAAAATGTTAACAGTGTCTACATCTGGGAGGTCAGGTTATAGATTGACATTTTCTTTTGGCATGAGTGTATTCTAAACTTTAAGGAATGTGCATTAAGTATCTGTGCCATCCAAAAATTGAAGTACAAAGAAGAAGCAGAAAATTATAAATACAAAAGCTTAATGTGTTAGATATCAGAAAATTGTAGAATTGTTAAATTAATCCAGGAGCCACCTCAATTTTTAAAAATATTCAATTTATAAAATGGGCAAATCTGACTTTAAAAAGTAAAAATAATATATACAACTAGAAAGAAGAGACAAGCAAAATTGTAAGAGAGCATTCTATAATCATAATATAACAATACATTTGAAACTCTTAATCCATTTGTGTGATATCCTGGGACACTAAAAAATTGCTAATTTTCTTAAGAATAAACATATAAACTGATAAGACCAATCACGTGATGAAATAAAACCCATGAAAAAAGCCCATCAAGAGTAAAACAGTAATTCAGGCAAAAACCTTTGTTTTCATCAATTTTTTTTCTATAAAACATTTTTTAAAAATTATTTACATCTATGTTAATTTCTCCAGGTAATGAGAAAAGAAAAGCTTCAAAATTCATTTTATGAAGGTAGCATAATCTTGATTACAAAATCTATCAAATATAGAACAAATTAAAAGCACTGAATAAAGATTTACTTATGAATATGGATGCGAAATCCTAAATAAAATACTTGCAAATCAAATTCAGCAGTAAATTAAAAGAACAATAAACCATAACGAAGAAGGGTTCATCCGAAGAATTTTTAAATGGTTTAATACTTTGAAAACTATTAATATAGAACATCTTTTAAAAGGTCAAATAAGAAAATCTAAAATCATCTGCGCAGATGTTCAAAAAGAATATTGCATAAGCCAACATCTATTTCTAATAAATGGTTTTTATACCTGACTTTATTAAAAATTATTTATAATGATATTGAGCATATATTTGAAATCAACATTTAGATAAAATTTAACAATCCTTTAAAATAAGAGAAAGGAAAAAATGAAAGCCAACTTCATAGTTATTTAATATTTAATATTCATGTCACACAATGATATATATACATAAGGATTGAAATCTCATAATAGCATAAATATTATACATATCTATTTTTATATATTTTACCTAATTTTATCCAAGCCACACATATGCATATTGTGAAATGAAACAATATTCATTTCATAGTCCTAAAACTTTGGTTGTAGTTAAATTTAAATGAATTTAAAATTCATATTATTTTTAAAGTACTTAAAAATAATTCCAAGTTGTTTTATAAAAGACATTGTTTGTAGCAAAGAAGAGGGAAAATGTGTTTTCATATATCCAATGACAATACATATTAGAGACAAGTGTACATTAATGAGTTAAAGACTCTTAATCGGAATCATGATATGCTTGAAATTTTAAAAAATCAGTTAGGTTGTATGTCCAATTAGGCAGCACAAATCTTTCATTTTTCTCTTGAACTAGAAGTTTCAATTGCATACCAAAAAATAAAGCATGGAAATGAGGCACATCATTGATTTTAATTGAGTGCCTAACATGCACTCTTTGAAAATCTAGCTTAAAGGTTTTTATAATTAGCAAAATACAAAAAATATTAATATGTAATAAACATCATCATGTCCTCATCTTCCGTATAAAGTATGATGGTCCCTCAAATTATTTCTATAATTGAAAAATTTTGTTATTCTTACTAATATAGTCACACTTTCTCATCAAAAGTAACATTTTTTACATCAAATTAGTGAGGAATAGTCTTGCCATTTTAGAGTTGATCAAAGAAATTTTACAAAGTGATTGTAGATTCAGTCAATGACATTTTCCCTCTCAAAAATAGTTTATTAGTAGTAATATAAAAGTTGTGTTCTTCTTCCCTAGTACTTATAGTAATACCTGACAAAGAATTATTCGTTTTGGAAAGTTGAATAATTTTTTTTAAATCATTTAGAGATTATTTGAATATATACATTCCACCTCATCAAGTTCTTTTCAGGCTCAAAAAAAGCAGGATTTCCCCCATCTGTTTTTCTTTTCTTTCTCCCTTGTCTTCCTTTCCCTTCCCCTCCCCTGCTCTCTCCTTCTGTCCTTTCCCCTCCCCTCTCCTTCCTTTCCATTCACTCACTTATTGAACAAGCATTTATTGAGTGACCAATAAGACACACACACTGTGCAAGTTACTAGAAGGTAAATCAAAGCAGAGCAAAGGAAGTCATGATTGCACTGAGGATTTTCCTCCATACAAGCTGAGGTTTAAAGCAAGAAGATTCAGCCAGATAATGGGAAGGTTGAAGTGAGGAGCAGAGTTTAGTCCTGACTTTATAATTAGAGGAAACAGGACTTATGAACAGGTGGAAGAAAGACATCACATGACACATTCTAGGGTCCTCAAGTAGTTCCATTTGGCTAGAGTAGTGAGTGAGAAGGAAAGGGACAGCAAAGAGAGAGGCTGGAGAAATAAGTAAGGGCAAATTACAGAGACTGGTATTACAATCTATTAAAGATCAATTTCTCCCAAATCTTTGATCCCATCTCATCCCCTCTGGCACTACAGCCCAGTTTTTTATTTTGGATCCTTCCTGATTGCCTCTACAGCCATGTAAGTCACTTCCATATTAACTCTAGTGCACTTTCCCTACATTCCATGAATGAGGACAAAATTAAGACAATTTAACAGAAACAAAATTTGAGAACTTACTGTCAGTTGAATCTCAATAAAGATGCTTGAAAACATATACTTTAGAAACAAGAAAAAAATTCTAGTTGGAAAGTTTGACAAGAAAAATTGTGTAGAAAATGTCAATTTTGAAAAAAATATATAAACAAGCATTTATTGTATAAATTAATGATAAAATATCTAATATACAGGGCTTAAAAATTAGATAGGCATAAAATGATGGAAAGATAGACTACATGTCAGGAAAGGATCATAAGGTCTTTAAACTGTTCAGGAAGAAGACATGATGCTGATTATGCCTCTGGGGTATAAAATATGCATTCCCAAAATTCTAGAAATAGTTTATTACTTTCAAATTTGTGAACAAAAAAATAGAATGAGAAAAATACTCAATTATAAACATTCTAAACGTATCTTCATCTAAAACTTTCTCATTATAAGCAAAAATTGCATAGGAAATAGGAAAAGAAAGTGGAGATATCTACTATCATACTAAGGTATTTTGACACTATTCCTAGAGTAATTGATAGATCAGTAAGAAAATAAATCAGAAATATGTAAGATTTAAATAAAATAACTAACACAAGTAACAAAATTAACCTATTGAGAACTGTATTGCCAAATCAGAGAGTGCACTTTTTCTAAATGGAATACTTATGCAGATTGCCTATATATTACAACACAAATTAAATCTTAACAAATTTTAAACAGTTTCTGCCATATAGGCCACATTTATGAACATATAAGAATTGCATTAAATCTATTAGACAAAGATAACTGTAAACACCTACAGGGAGGAAAGTATTAATTTGTCCAAGAGTGGCCACAGGTTAAATTTGCAAAGAAGGAATTTGCTTCTACAAAGTTCCAGGGTAGCTGGTGAAAGTTCAGTTTAGAAAGAACACCTAAATAAATGGAGAGATAGATGATGTTTATGGTTAGGGATCCCTATCATAAATATTTCATTTTGCCTGCAAATCATCCATAAGTGAATGCAATTCCAACAAAGTTACTGAGAGGAATTAACAAGATAATGCTAAAATTTATATGGGACAGTGGGGGCCAAGATTAGCCTAAAATTCCTAAGGAAGTATTAGGTTGGGGACATTCATCATCATAGATAACCCAGACTTATTATAGAAATTTACCAATGTAAACATGGTTTATTGAGGTAAAGATGACTAAGAAGACCAACAAATTAGAAAGAGAACAAAAAAAAGAGACACACAAATATGGAAGCCTGATATGTTAACAGTGTTGGCAATGAAAATTAATATATAAAGAAAAAAACACCTCAATAATTCATATGTAAACAATGTTTTCTATACAGAAATAATGTAACTGGAATCTTACCTCATACCATACCCATACATTAATCTCATATTGACTAATCACTTAAATATGAAAAGCAAGATTCGAATACATTTAGAATAAAATATGGGATAATAATTTTATGACCTTGGGGTAGGAAAAAATATTCTTCAACAAGTTCAGAAAGTACAAAGTTCAAATATTTTTAACATTTAATGCATTAAAATAGAAAGTTCTCTTTGTCAGGAAATATCAAAATAAATGAAAAGAAGACCGAAAGACATTTTTAATATATATGACTTAAAAAGGTTTGGTATACAAAATATACCACAAATTCCTACCAATCAATAAAAAGACAATAAAAACCAGTTTATGAGAGGAAGGTATGGGCAGGTTTTTTCATACAATGCTCCCCCAAAACACTGAAACTTGTTCAATCTTGTTAATCATTATGGATTAATGAAAAATCATAGTGAGATACAATTGAATAACCAGGTCAGAGAGAGTCAATGCCTAAGAAGGACTCAACTTGCCATTGCTGGTTTTATAAAGGAAGCCATGAGTCAGGGAATGAGGGCAGCCTATAGAGGTTGAGAATGATCTCTGACTGACAGCCAGTCAAGGGAACCCAGGACTTTAATTCTATAATTTCTAGGAATAAATTTGACCAACAATCTGAATGACCTTAAAAGCAGATTCATCACTGATTCTCCAGAAAGGAATTTAGGTCTCCTGACAACTTGATTTTAGTCTTCTAAGAGGTAGCACAGAAGAATCAGCTAAGTCATGTGTATCCAGACTTCCAACACAAAGGAAATTTGAGACAATAAGTGGGAGTTGTTTCAAGTTAGTAATTGTGGTAATTTGGTATGGCAGCACTAGAAAACTAACAGAGACAGAAAATTGGCTAACTACTATTTAATTATTGACAGGCAGAAAGATTTAATATTCATGGCTCAAAACTAAAATTCATTATTTTTTATTTTTAAATATGAAAAACTCACCATTCTTGACAAAGACGATACTTCATTTGTTGTTGACTGTGTTTTATTCAATGCTACAGTCACTGCCTCTTTATTTTCCTCAATAGTATCATTAACATCATTTATTGATGAACAGTAGTGAATATATGTATTTTTTATTTTCTCTATTTCTTTCCTAAGAGAAAAACACGGTTGATTTTATCCACATTAAAAAGAAAACTATATTTAAAATTATGTTTAAATTAGTTTTGACTTAATAGAATGAGTCAATTAAATTTATGTACTCCTAAATTTTCTCCCATCCCAAACTAACTCCCCAATTTCTGAAAAGTACCACTTAACTATCAAGTAAATCATGAAGAGAAGAATTCACCAGTAGTATTTATATTTTCAAAGGAAACGAATTGAGAAAAAAAAATCTTTAAATGATGAGAAGTTGGTGTTCCTAATAAACCAGCTTTTGATTCCAGGTGAGATACTTAATCACCTTTGTTTCAGGGGTTGATTGTTGTCAAGGATAGAAAGTTAGGGGTAAAAAGAAATAACAAAAAGAAGAAAAGAGGAGGTAGAGGTGGAGAGACCAAGTTATTACAGACCTGGTTTACTGTTGTGTCTCCCCATAGTATTAGGGGTAAAATGGAGAACACTAAAGCCCAAGAAAATAATTGAAGAGAAAGAATTACTATGGAGTTATTTATTTCTCTGTGATCCACCATGAAAGAGACCAGTGGTAGTAAGTAAATTGCATAATTCCAAATACAACAGTCTCTTTAGGCAATGGTATTGTAATTGAATTTATGAAAAAAGCACAGTGAGAAAATGATAAAAATCATCATTTTCATAAAATATCAGTAATAATACAGAAAACCCAAATGTTTTAAAGATACCATAAACAAATCAAAGAAAATAGACGAGAACCAGCAAGATGGCAACACAGTAAGTAGCTCCTAGAGTCAGCTCCTGCTCCCGGGCAGCTAGCAAACACCCAAAGCTCTCTGGAGCTAGCTGAAGCACCTGTTTGGGGGCTCTGGGAGACCAGAAGAGCATCCTGTGTCATCCTTGGGGCAGTGGAAGGAGACTGCCCATCTGCAGAGAAGACTCGTAAGTAGAGCTCTCCACACCAGAGAGGCCAGTGCCCATCCTCCACTGGAGGCACAAGCCGCCTCGGGAGCTGTTCCATGGCTGGAATTGAAAGCTCCACTTCCCCAAAATGAAGGAGAAAGATACGGTTGGGCACCAATTTCAGCTACTGATGAGGAAATTCAGTGGGTTACAGTATGATCCTGAGAACAGTTAAGGTTTAAGCCTGTCCAGGTCAAAAAGAGGCTTAACTCCATGCCTGGCATGAGGGGAAGCGGGACAGACTGAAATTCCTAGTGCTGTTGGGGACTGTTTTCTCCCCATCCAGATCATATTGCAGGTCTAGCCTAGGCCCCAGGACCACCATCCAGCAGGGAGGAAGCTGCAGGGACCTGCCCCAGCCTCTCCGGGAGATTACTGGCCAAGCCACAGGGGCTGGTGATTGTCCTGCTCTGGCAGCATGAGCTACCCCAGGATCAGCTCTGTAACGGGAATTGGAAGCTCCATTTCCCAGAAACAGGGGAGAAGGGGATGGTTGGCTGCTGATTTCGACTACTGATTGGTAGATTTGGCTGGCTAAGAGATAACCCTGGGAAGACCTGGGGTGAGAACCAGCCCAAGTTAGAAAGAGGCCAGTAGCCACCATTCTGACTCCACCCCCAGCCTGAGGGGAAGCCGGGCTGACTGAAACTCTCAGTATCAGAAGGAACCAGTTTCTTTGACGCACATCAGTCTTCTGCCCTCCGAGGCTTCAGCCCCACCTCTGGTTGGGAGGGGGCCGAGGAGTCATGTACCAGCCTATACAGGCAACTGCAGGGAACTTTGGCTGGAATACAATGAAAATCAGAAGTTTGCCAGGGCAACTGCAGTCATCTTGGACCTGCACTGCATAGATTGTTGCCCACACCCGCAGTCCCATTCCCGCCACAGGCAGTGAAGAAAGGGGATGTAGAGCTTCATCAGTTTCTCTGGGCAACTACAGTCTAGGCCTGCACATGGATTATTCCACACAGCTGTGACTCGTCCCTAACCCTAGCAAAGGAGAAAGTTGGAAGAAGCTTCATTGGTCCCTGGTGCAATGAGGGCAGCTTAAGCCTTACAGCACCAACTACATGCTTGGCTCCTACTGCATAACCAGCAAGGGAGAAATGATAGGAATGAAACTAAAGAGCAAATCTGCACCCAGAATAAATAATCCACTAAGCCGGAAACCAAGACACCAACAAAAAACTACAATCCACACCAAGAAACAGGAAGCTATGACCCAGTTAAAGGAACAAGATAAGCCTCCAGATGACATAAAGGAGTTGAGAACAACTAATTATAAATGTTCGAACAAATCTCCTTAATAAATTCAATGAGATGGCTAAAGAGATCAAGGATATTAAGAAGATATTGGATGAGCACAAAGAAGAATTTGAAAGTATATATAGAAAAATAGCTGATCTCATGGGAATGAAAGGGGCAATCAATGAAATTTAAAAAACATTGGAATTATATAATAGCAGATTTTAGGAGGCAGAAGAAAGGATTGGTGAGCTTGAAGAAATTGCCTCCAAGTGTGAACATACAAAAGAACACATGAAGAAAAGAATGGAAAAAATTGAACAAGGTCTCAGGGAACTAAATGACAGCAGAAGGTGTGTAAACAAACATACATGTCATGGGTGTCCCAGAAGGAGAAGAGAAGGGAAAAGGGGCAGAAGGGATATTTAAAGAAATAATGGTAGAAAATTTCCCAACACTATTGAAGGACATAGATATCCATGTCCAAGAAGCATAATATACTCCCATCCACAAAAACCCTAATAGACCAACTCCAAGATACATACTCATCAGAATGTCAAAGTCCAAAGACAAAGAGAATTCTGAGTGCAGCAAGAGAAAAACAATGCATAACATATAAGGGATATCCAATAAGATTATGTGCTGATTTCGCACCAGAAACCATGGAGGCAAGAAGACAGTGGTCTGATATATTTAAGATACTACAAGAGAAAATTTTCCAGCCAAGAATCTTATATTCAGCAAGACTGTCTTTCAAAAATGAGGGTGAAATTAGAATATTCACAGATAAACAGAAACTGAGAGAATTTCTAAGCAAGAGACCAGATTTTCAGGAAATACTAAAGGGTGTGCTAGAGCCTGAAAAGAAAAGACAGGAGAGAAAGGACTGGAAGAGAGTCTAGAAATGAAGATTATATCAATAAAAGTAATTAAAAGTGTAAAAAGAGTGGTGAAAATAAAATATGACAGTTAAAACTCAGATAGTCAGGAAAAAACATAACCAATGATGTAAAGCACTTGTATTCAGAAAACTGCAACTCAACGATAAAACAAATAAAAAAGCCCTAAATAACTGGAAGAACATTCCATACTCATGGATTGGAAGACTAAATATTATTAAAATGTCAATTCTACTCAAACTGATAGATTTAATGCAATCCCAATAAAAATTCCACCAACATTAAAGAAAAATTGAAAACACAGTCATTAAATTTACTTGGAAGGGTAAGGGGTCCTGAAGAGCCAGAAACATCATAAAAAGGGAAAGTGAGCCCTCATCTCCAGACTTTAAATCATAATACCTACCTATAGTGGTAAAAACAGCATGGTACTGGCCTAAAGACAGACACAATAGACCAATGGAACCAAATTTATGGTTCAGAAACAGACCATCACAGGCATGGTCAAGTGATTTTTGACTAGCCCGTTAAATTCACACAGCTTGGGCAGAACAATCCATTCAACAAATGGTGCTGAAAGAATTGGACATCCATAGCTGAAGGAAGGAAGGAGGACCCTATCTCACACCTTATCCAAAAGTTAACTCAAAATGGATCAAAAAACTAAAAATAAAAGCAAGTACCATAAAATTTCTAAAGAAATTATTGAAAAATATCTTTAAGACCTGACGGTAAGTAGTGGATTCTTAAAGGAGATAAGAGAAGGATTGAGTGGGCTATTGATGTTTAATGTATGTAGAAGTTTTAATTAGCTTTACTGTAAAAGTGTGGAAATGTATAGAGTGGATGGCAATACACAGTGAGTAACAGCTAGTTTATAAATGGGGATGTGACTGAAAATGGTAGTCTAGTTATGTAAATGCCAATTGACAGATGCTTGAGAATAATCTAGGAACTGGATAGCACAGTCAACCAACAGGTGGGTGAGAATTGTGGTTGATGGTACAGATGCAAGAGTGTCCTTTGTTAGCTAGAACAAATGTATATCATTACTGCAGGGTGTTGGGAATGTGAAGAAGCATGGGAAAAATACCGCTCAAGTGACCTATGGACTGTGGTTAGTAGTAATAATATAATATTCTTGCATATATGTAAATGATGTCCTGTGTTGATACTGAAACAGTATGGAAAATGTGAGCCAAATATACACTATGGGCATGGTAATAATCAGATGATATTATTTTATCTGTAGCAAATGACACACCACATTGCGGTGTGTTGATGGAGGGGTGTTGTTGGGGATTCTGCACATGTGCATGATTGTTTTATAAGTTGCAACTTCTGTCATAAAAAATTTATTTAAAAAATAATAATAGGGTGGGTTGGGGAAAAACACACCAAATAAGATATGAACTATGATTAGTAGTAAGATTTTGACAGTGTTCTTTCATAGTTTGTAACAAACATCTCATGACAATGCAAGGTGTTGGTGGAGGGTTGATGGATGGGACCCCTGTATTATGTTATGCATGTTTGCTTTGTAAGTTCACAACTTTTACTGTACACTTAATTGTTTATATACGTTCATATATAAATGATATAAAGATAATAATAATCAGATTTGTTAGGGGAAAATACTTTGTTTAGTAGTAATATTTTAATAATGCTCTTTAAACAGTTAAAAAGGTTTAAAAACAATGCAAGTTATTGGTGGTAGGATTAGATGGTATATATGTTTGATGTTATATATGTTTGTTTGTAAGTTCACAACTACTATACATTTATTGTTTATGTATGTTTATGTATGACTGACATATTTCAATAAATTTTTTAAAAAGACAATAAAAAAAGAAAATAGTCAAAAAACAAAGTTAAATGACTGTGAGGTTTATTGAAACCCATATTAATGACAAAGGAGTAAATCATTTATATAATGGGTCCATTGCAAATCCATAAGGAATAGAAAAAGCACCGAAAAGAAAAATGAGCAGTGAATAGAAACATGCAAGTCACAAGAGGATATGTGTGAATGACCAATAAATATATGATGTGCTTGTCAAATTGGCCCAGATTTTCCATGGACCAACCTTGGTTTCAGGAGTGTAATCAAATTAAACTGAAAGATACAACCTCCCTAAAGAAATGAAAATCAAAGCAACGGATTAATAGGCAAAGACAATGATCTCATCCAGTCAAGATTTAGTACCTTAATTGGTGGTGGAATGGAATCAGATGAATGGAGATACACTGGAAGTAGAGAAGTAGAGATGAGAAGCCGTGGTGGTATTCCGGGCATACAGAACAAGAGAATGAAAGAAATCAAGGATGAACTCCAGGGTTTGTTTTTATGGTCTGTTACATCTGTGTTTATTATTTTTTCAATTATTCACATATCAAAGGTAATTAATATAAAGAATGGGAAAGAAGAACTAAATTAATTGTGTAGGGAAGTGGAATAAACTCAAATGAATTTCACGGTCTTTGTCTTCCATTTCACTGAGATTTTATCTTGACTTAATTTTAGAAAGTTAGTGGGCAAAGCAATAAGTGATTCCTTTGACATATGAGATTTACCAGAGTTAGGGCACCTCTCAGGGCTTTAGATGGGCCATGCTCTAGAACATACAACAAAAATATGCTTAGAGACAATGGCACTGCTTTTTGCTACTTCTATGTTGAACTTAACCAACTTCAGATTTTAAGATGAAAGTACAGAACTTCTAAGGGCATGCACTGATTAATCTCAGCTGATCTAGAGAGCACAGCATGGAGGGAAGAGCTGGAACATGATCAACACATCATATTAAAAAAAAAAAAAAAACCAAAAAAACAAATACAGATAAAAATAGAGCCAGACACAGGAAGGAATGGTATGATTAAATATGAGGCACAACAGCAAAATGTACCTTTTGGTTATGGCAACCCTCAATCTGCCTATATCTTGGGTCATCAGGCTTAGGATAGACTTCTTTCCTCTAGTTTGATACATACTAATCACCCCCAGAACTTTTGTACCATCTTCTTGGGGATTCCCTTGATCTTTCTATTGTGCTGGATCTACCATGTTCCAGTAGTCCAAGTCTTCCACTTTCTTGAATTCTCTTTTTCCTAGCTTACTGAGAATGTTTTACGGGAGATAATTTTTAGGGGAATTACCTGTCTTTTTTCTGCCTTTATTCTATTACCATATTTAAGTGATAATTTGACTGGCTGTAGAATTCTGGGTTGATAATTTCTGTTTAGAATTTTGAACGTATTATTCCTTGACCTGTATGTTTCTAGGGTTGCTTTCAGAAAGTCTGAAACAAAACTGAATTATATCTTAGACTGTTTTATGCTTGTTATTTATTTACTCTGAACTCACTGATTAAAATTCACAATTATATGCCTTGTTAGGGTAAAATTAAAAATGGAAAAAAAGGAAAAGAAAGGAAAAATAAACACCTATATATATATATATATATATAAAATAAGGAAATTATTTTTGTAATCTTGGAATAGGCAAAGATTTCTTTAAAATGATTTAAAAATCACTAATCTTCATAGAAAAGTGATAAATTGGACATCATTAAAATACAAAAAAATCATGATTCAAAGAATGAAAAATCAAACCACGGAGTGTGAGACTTTCACAATACATATATCTGAGAGAACATATATCAAAAATACATGAAGATTTCCATCAAATCAGTAAAAAAGAAATAAAACAGTACAAATAAAGTGACACAATTTTTCAGATCCTGTCATAAAGGAAACACACTCAAATCACCAATGAACAATATAGTTTGGAATCATTAATCTTCAGTCAAATGCAAATTAAAGCATTAATGAGATACCACTGCTGTGCTACCAGAATGGCTGAAATCAAGGAGACTGGAAATAAAAAGTGTTGATGAGAATTCAGAGCACCGCGAACTGTCATATTGCCAAAAGGCATATGTTCCAAGTCCTATGGAAAACTAGCAGTTATCTCCTATACTAAACATATCACTATACTAAGACACCAAAACCCCATTTCTAGTATACATCCCAAAGAAATCAATGCTTATGTTCACAAAAAGACAGGATTATGAACATTCATAGATAAAATGACCCAAATATCCACCTATGGGAAAATGGATAAAGATTACAGCATCTTCATACAATAGAATACTACACAGTAATTTAAACAGAATGATTTACTGGCACATGAGGAAACATGAATGAATATCACAGATATTCTGTTGGGTGGAAAAAAAGCCAGATACCAACATACTGGGTGTTTCCATTTATATGAAATTCAGGAGAAGGTAAAACTAACTGACAGAATTCAGAATGACACTAACCTCTTAGTAGGGGTAGGAAGAAGTTTATGAATGGAAAGGAGAACAAGAGAAACTTCTAGCATGCTGTAAAGTTTCTTTACCTTAACTGGGTTTTGGTTATATGAGTATATACATATATAAAGTTCACCAATCTATATACTTAAGATTAATGCACATAATCATTTTTCTGTATATGTGTTAAATCTCAGCAAGTTAAAAATACTTAGGTATAATTAAAATCAACTTCTGGGAGATATACCTAAGTGAGCAAAAATCAAATGCAGAATGAAGTTACATGGTATAATAAATAATGATGAATATAGGAATTCATAAAAATGTGCCATCATGTTTAATTAAATATTGGTTATAAAAAAACAAGTAATTTTTATATTCAAAATTAGGAATCAAAAATTCTAGAAAAATTATAAGATAAAGAATGTTGTATTAGTAATTAATACAAACTATGATCTGTTTCATGATTGGTAGAAAACTGAAATGCTGAATATGTGTTTGAGCGCATAGTAGAGGGAGAGCAGAGAAAGATAATTTCTCTCACATTTGGTATCTTCAAAATATGCAAAGTGTGGAAATTTGAGCACATTAATGGATCCAGTTCTTCACTCTTTCCTACATCCATTTCTTTTGCCATATAATTTTGTAGGGCTCTCTAACTGATTTTGGCTCAGCCATTTAACTTGGCATTCCCATTTGGATTTTAGTGCATGTGATACAAGGACCAGCTTGACAAGTTCATGTGTGATTGTGCTCATTTACTCTAGTCTTTCCTAATACCATGAGACTAGTTTTTAAAAGAATGAAGAAACAGTGTATGCAAATCTCTCTAGGTATCTCAGCTAAGGCTATCCTGCATCAGCAGGCAGCCAGCTGAACTCCAGAATAATAACTAAATATGCAGTAAGTCTATCTCTTAAAAAATAATGCTCAGATTTACATAAAATTACAGAAATCAATTTTATTCATCCCAGAAGAAATCTATCTAAAACAAAACCACAAGGAAGACTATAACAAAGAAAATACAATAAGATGTGTCAGTGAAATAGTAACCATAAAAAATCTTTTGGAATATCAATATCAAACAGCAAATATAATTTAAGGAGTGAAAATATCAATGGTTTAAAATACGTACACATTTATGTATGAAAACCCACCATGAAGATAGAAAAATTACAAATTCATACATAATATAGCTTTTAAACTTATAAAGTGAATACTGATGGTTATAAAAATAGACCAACAATCATATGAGAAGATTTTAAGATATTTCCACCAAAGGAAGATAGATCAAGAAGACTAAAATGATAGTGTGACAGTTTGAGATTATTTTTGTGAATACCAAAAAGAGAAAAATTATGTTTATAAACTATTCTTTTCCTCTGGGTATGATACCCTTTGATTGCAATAGATTCAGCTGAGATGTCTTGATTAAATTGCCTGTTAAGATTAGGGTTTTGATTCAACCACGCCAGTAGGGCATGACCCAGGTTGAGTCCCTGCCCCCTTCGTGGGATGATATAAACTCAGGAAGACACATGGGAAGAGAGAAAGCTCTGTCATGTTTGATCCTGAGGCCCCTGGGGACTGATGCGCAATTTGCCTGATAGCGTACAGCTGATCTTGGGAAGACAGCTGAGACTGATATAGGAAGCCCTGAGAGATGAGCCCTAACCAGGAGAGAGGAAATGGAAGCCAAGAGGGAAAGGAGAGACCAGGTAGAGATTAGCAACCATCTTGTTAAAACATGTAGCAACTGATTTTGGTGAAAAACCAACATTGAGCTCAACTCTTTATGGCTTTGTAACTATAAGCATTTACCCCTAATAAATACTTTTTATAACAGCCAACAGATTTCTGGTACTTTACATTGGCATCCATTTGGCAGACTAATACAGAATATGGTACCAGGGGATGGGCAGATTTTCTCAAGCAATGATACCACATCTGGGATAGCAGCTGTGATTGGAATCACCAACTGATTAATCTGTCATCTGCCAAGATCCATTTGTTTTCTGTAGAGGCCAAATAGGAGAGTTGAATGGGGATGTAGTGGGAATCACCACTCTAGCATGCTTCAAATCCTTAATGGAACACTGATCTCTGCAATCCCTCCAGGAATCTGGTATTGCTTTTGATTTACTATTTTCCTAGTTAGGACAGTTCTAGTGGCTTCCACTTGGCCTTCCCTAACCTAATAGCCCTCACTCCACAAGTCAGGGATCCAATGTGGGAATTCTGCCAGTTACTCAATATTTCTATTCCAATTATGCATTCTGGAACTGGGGAAATAATGACCAAATGGGTCCGGGGAAACACTACACCCACTGTGAGATAGACCTGAGCTAAAACTCCATCAATCACCTGACCTCCATAAATTCCTACTCTGACTGGTCGACCACAGTGATATTTTGGGTCTCCTGGAATTAATGTCACCTCTGAGCCAGTATCTAATAATCCCTGAAATGTCCACTAATTTCCTTTTCCCCAATGCATAGTTACTCTGGCAAAAGGCCAGAGATCTTTTTGGGGAAAGCTGGGAAGATTAACAGTATAAATTTTTGGCAATGTAGCAGGGTCTTTTCCCAAGAGGACCTGGCCTTCTCCACATTCTTTGAGTTATTCAGGCTTGAGTCAGAAAACTGTCTCAAGTCTGAGAATTAAGGGGCTGTGATTCTTTATGTCTGTAATTCATGTTAGTGTTTTATTCACTTGACCTAGAACTCCTCTGCTTATATAAATCAAGTAGGAACTTATCATACTGCCCATGAACTTCACTTCTAGGTACCCCAGAATCCATGAGACAATGCCATAGCTTTATGCAACTCAGGCGCTTTTGAGTGCTGCTTTGAGACTGCCTTACATTGCAGTAGCCATGCCCACTTTGTCTTTGGCAATTAACTGTTGATATTTGGCTTCTGCCAGACCAAAATCCAATCATTCCCATAATGCTTACGGATTCTAGTTTCATGACAGCAATTCTCATGGTAATACTTGGACTACAGAGAAGAGCAATGACAGAGTTCTTCAGGGAAGGTGGAGTTAGTCTTACAAGTTTATTTCTCACAGTCCTGGTTAAAGGTGTGTCCTCTGGACATTTCTGGGGTGGCTGGTCAAGTCTTAATGGTAAATCCATTCTAGCATTCCAATCTCCCTAAGCCTTTGAATTCCCTCTTCTACTGTATACCAGGGTAAATTGGGCATCTCAGTCTCAGACATTCTAGGTCATCTTTCGGTCCATGTTTCAGCCAGCCACCCAAAAAAACAGTTACTGCCTGTGTTAGTCGGGGTTCTTTAGGGAAACAGAATCAGCAAGAGATATCTGTAAATAGTATGAGATTTTATAAAATTCTCTCATGTGACCTGGGGATGTACAAGTCAAGATTCCACAGGCTTCAACCCAGGAATTCCAATGAAGATGCTGGCTGTCCAAAGAGGAGCTGGGAAATTCTCTCTGAATGCTGAAATCACTTTCCCTTTTAAGGCTTTCAACTGATTGGATAAGACGACTCACTGCTGACAGCAATCTCCATGATTTACAAAACCACTCATTGCTGAGGATACTCTCCCTCTTTGATTACATATGTAATTAGCCATGTATGTAATCAACTCAGTGATGATTAAAGTCCATTGTATTACAAGTAGCCAGTGCTTGCCTGACCAAACAACTGAGCACCATTACATGGCCAAGTTGACACATTAGGCTACCCATCACAGATAATGAAAATTTTAATGACATGCTTAACAGGTTTCATTAAAACACACACACTCCATACCACATACATATATTCCAAACACATAAAACTAGGTCTTAATCCAATGAGAATACATATTCTTCTCAAGTTTCATTAATCATTAGAAAAATTTACCACATAGTGTATCATAAATGAAATCCCAATATATATGAAAAACCACCAGTAGTTCTCAAACAATGTCTCTTGCTAAATGCTTACTATCTTTAAAAGACATTAAAATCAAGCTTGATATATCTGCAGGGAGTAGGAAACTATTAAAAATGACCCAGTACAGTTTTATAAATTATTCCAAGACAAAAGGCAACTTTTAGGAATGAAAATCACCAATCAAATGGGTTTAATGATGAAGTAGTGAATTAGTCTGGGTCTTCTAAGAAGTTGATGGCTAGTGCATTAGATTAAATTATGTATCCCAGCAAAGACATGTTCTTAGTCTTAGTTCACTTTTCTATTGGTGTGAACCCATTGTAAACAGGACATTTTGAAATTATTATTTTTAGTTAAGGTGTGGTCCAACTGAATCAGGGTCTTAATATGTATTGCAGGAGTATTTATATGCAGAAGAAACTTGGTCACATTCAGCCAGAAAAGGCTACTTTGGAAAAAGTCAGGAGTCAGAGAAAGACAAAGGAGGGGATAAGGAACATCAGGATGGGAAGCAGAGATGCAAGCCAGGGAACCCCCAAATTGCAACTAGATATCACCAGAATGAGACAGAATTTGGGGAGAAAATATGACCTTGATGGCACCTTGAATGTAGAATGTTTGAAAAAGTCACCAGGAGTCCTCAGGCAAAGTTGGCCACTGGAGGAGGCAATGTTTCCCAGGAATAGTCCTGCCAAAGGACTGCATGTAGTCACAGCCTATTGGAAGCATGGTACTGACACAAAAACAGTGATAGGTTTTAGAATCTAGCAGCGGGAGTCTCTTTTTGTTGCATAGTGCTTCATATAAAATTATACCAAAACTTAGTTGCTAAAAAACCAACGTTTATTATCTTCCAGTTTCTATAACATAGCTAAGCTAGGTCCTTTGGTCATTTATAAAGCTGCGGTTTCCTCAAGCTATGATTGGGAAGGATATGCTCTTAGCACATTAATGTGGTTAAGACGTTGCTTCTCAAGAACTGTTGATTGAGGCCTAGGTTGGTACCTTGTTATGGGGGCTTCACTACAGAGCATCTCAAAACATGGTAATTTGTTTCATTGGAGGAAACAAGTAAGAGGGAAAAGGTGAGAGTGCTAACAAGACAAAAGTCACAATTTTGTGCAACCTAATCATGAAAGGAACATCCCATCAATTTTTTAATATTCTTTTCACTAGAGGCAACTACCAGGTCTAGCCTACATGTAACCGGAGAGTGATTTTGCAAGGGAGTGAATATCAGGATGCAGATAACACCGGAATGTCAGAAGCTACAGCGCCCTTTGCTCAATATCATTGTTTGTAGTTGAATGTCTATAAGGTACATTTTCATGGCCATCATATTAGAGGCAGAATAAAAGGCGAATTCAACTGAAAATATTCTGGAGTCCTCCATGTTGAAAGAAAGGACACTAGACATAATCTAGATTCTGGATGAAGAAATAAAGACTTCTGGTGTAAATAACACCATGGATAAATATTAAAGCCAGTATTATTTCATGTTTCATTTATAATTCTCTCTTTTACTTCTTAAATGTCTTAAAATCAAAATAAAATAAATAAGCATAAACCTTTGTTACTGGACACATAATGCAAAAAGATATAATTTGTGACAAGAACAACATAAAAAGGAGGAATGGAGGGATATAGCTACTAGTTATGTGCAGGGTATTGAAGTCAAGTTGGAGTCAACAGAACTAAATTGTAACAGATTTGGTATACTAAATGTCATCCTTAGGGTAACCAGAAAAAAAAATACCTTTTAAAAAATCTACACAAAATGAAAGGAAAGTGATCCAAAATGGTTCATTATAAAAGAGTATCTAAACTAAAAGGAAGACAATAATGAAGGAAAGAAAGGACATAAAAGGCATAAGACTTACAAAAAACAATTAGCAAAATGGCAGAAGCAAATTTTGCCTTAACGGTAATTTCCTTAAATTTATATGGATTAAACTCTCCAATCAATATGCAAAGACTGGCAGAATGGATTAAAAAACATAACCCAATGATATGTTGTTTACAAGAGCTCCATCTTAGATTCATAGATACAAATAGGTTGAAAGAGAAAGGACAGAAAAAACTATTTCATGCAAATAGTAATCAAAGAATATTGGGAAACCATATATATATGTGACATACATATATATATATGTGTATGTGTGTGTATATCAGAAAAATAGATTTGAAATCAAAGGCTGTTATGAGACAATGAAGGACATTATATATTAATAAAAGAATAAACTAAGATGTAATAATTATAAACATATATGCACCTGACAACAAAGCAATAAAATATATGAAGCTAATATTAACAGAAATGAAGGGAAAAATAAATAGTACTACCATGATAGTTTAAGATTTCAATAATGGATAGAACATCTAAACAGACAATCAGTAAAGAAATAGAGGACCTGAACAACACTATAAACCAACTAGATCTTGCTAATATATACAGAACACATCACCCAACAACTGCAGAATACACATTCTTTTCCACACAAATCATTCTCTAGGATAGACCATTATGTTAGGGCATGAAAGAAGCCTCGGGACATTTAAAAATACTGAAATCATGAAAAGTAACCTCTCTGAACACAATGTAATAAAGCTAGATCTCAACACCAAAAAGAAAACTGGAGAATTTAACATGTGAAATATATGAAAACTAAACTGCATACCCATAAGCAACTATAGGTTAAAGAATAAATTATAAAGTAAATTAGAACATACTTAGAGACAAATGAAAATAAAGACAAAACATTCAAAAACCAAAAGGATACAGTGAAGACAGTGCTCAAAGGGAAATTTATAGCTATGAATGCTGTGACAGTTTGAAATTCTTTTAGGAATCCTCAAAAGAAAACGATTATGTTCTTGAACTAAATCATTCCTGTGGGTGTGGGCGCTTTGACTGCATTAAATTCAGTTAAGGGACCTTTGATTAGATTTCCTGATAAGATCAATTCAGGGCTTTTGATTAGACTATATGAGTGAGGTGTGAGTAAGCTTGGGTCTCCCCCTCCTGCTGGTTTGATATAAACAGACACACACACACAGAGATACACAAAGAGCAAGGAAGCTTCATTTTTTTATCCTGCCATGTGAGAGAGGATCAAGGATTGCTAGCAGCCAAAGCTTAAGCATGAAGTCCCCAAGAGTGTGGATCCACAGAGCAGCTGAAGAGATAAGCCATATGCTTGATAGCCACAGCTGAACTCAGGCAGAAAGTGGAGCAGCTGATGACTGAGAGGAGAAGTCCCATAAGAGAAAAGCTCTGTGCCTGGTTACCCACAGCTGAGCTTCAAAAGACAATAAATTATGGAGAGGAAGGCAGGGACCTCTGCAGAGATAGACCACCACCTTCGCAGGACACCAGTAAAACCAGTAACAGACTTTGGTGAGAAAGTATCTCTTTGATTTGGACATTTCATGACTTCAGAATTGTAAGTTTTTACCCTAAGTAAAATCCCCATTATAAAAGCCAACTCATTCACGGTTCTTTGTATCAGAAGACCTATACCAAACTAAGACAAATGGCTATATTAAAAAAGAAATAAGATTTCAAATTAATAACTTAACTTTATATCTGGAGGAACTAAAACATCAAGAGGTGCCCAAGGTTAGCAGGCAAAAAAGAAATAATCAACATTAGAGCATAGATGAGTGAATTACTGGATAGAAAAAAAATTGAGAATAACAAAACAAATAGTTGGTTCTTTGAAAAATCAATAAAATTGGCAAACTTTTAGCTAGACTGACAAAGTAAAAAGTGAAAAGATACAAATAACTAAAACCAGAAAGGACATTGGTACTTTCACTACTGACATTCCAGAAATGTAAAGGATTACAAGAGACTCTTATGAGCAATTATGCACAAACTAGAGATCTAGAAGAAATGGGAAAAAAAATCCTAGAAATCCATTAATTACCCAGATTGACTCAAGAATAAATAAAAAACATAAACAAACCTGTGGTTGAATCAATCATCAAAAACCTTCAACAAAAAAAGTCCAGGACCAAATGGCTACACTGGTGAATTCTACTAAACATTTAATGAAGAATTAATTAGAATCTTGCTCAAACTCTTCCAGGAATTCTAATTCATTTTATGAGGCCAGCATTATTCTGATACCAAAGCCTGGTAAGGACATCAGAAGAAAGAAAATTATAGACTAATTTCCCATATGAACATATATGCAAAAATTGTTAACAAAATGCTAGCAAACAAAATTCAATGGTACATTATAAAGATTACACACCACAAAAAAGTAGGCTATATTCAACGAATGTAAGAGTGATTCAATATACAAAAAATCAATCAGTGCAGGGGTTCTTAACTTTTTTTGTTCCATGTACCCCTTTGCCAGTTAGGTGAAAACCATGGACCCCTTACTAAGTCCAAGCATTATACTATGTATTATGTAATAATTGTATCACACCCGCACCAACCCATCCCCACAAGAATAATGTTTTTTTGACTTTCAATTCAAGCTTACAGACCCCTTGTTAGGAACTCCTGAATTAGTGTAAAACACTACATAAATAGAATGAAGAGGAAAAAAATCATGATAATCTCAATAGATGCTGAAAAGGCATTTGACAAAACCCAACACCCTTTCTTAAAAAAAAAAAACTGGCAGGAAAGTAGAATTAGAAGGGAACTTTCTTAACATAATAAAAGCCTCTTATGAAAAACCTACAGCTAATTTCATATTCAGTGGTGAAAGACTGAAGCTTACTCCTTAAAGTCAGTAATGAGACAAGGTCCACTTTCACCACTGCTATTCAATATTGTACTGGAAGTTCTTGCCAGAATATTTAGATAAGAAAAAGTAATAAAAGGCAATTCCATCCATATTGGAAAGGAAAATGTAAAATTACCTCTCTTTGCAGATGACATGAACTGAAATGCATAGGAAACGCAAAGGAATCCACATGCAAACTAATAGACCTAATAAATTAACTGAGTAAAGTGGCAGGGTTCAAGATCAACATACAAAAATAGTTATATTCCTATACACAAGTCATGAACAATACAAAGAGGAAATTAATAATATAATTTTGTTAACAGTACCATCTAAAAGAAAAAAATCTAGAAATAAATATAACTAAGAATACAAAAGACTTAAATACTGAAAAATAAAAAACACTGCTGAAAAAAATTAAAGAAGAACTAAATGTATGGTGAGATAATCCATGTTCCTGCATTGGAATAGTTAACATTGATAAATGTGTCAACATCACCCAAAGCAATTCAATGCAATCACTCTTAAAATCTGAGCAGGCTTTTTTGCAGAAATGGAAAAACCTATCCTCAAATTTATATGGAACTGCAAGGGGACCTAAATAGACAAAACAATCTTGAAAAAGAAGAGGGTTGGAGGATTGACACTTTCTGATTTCAAAATATATTATAAAACCACTGTTATCAAAATGGGGTGTGTACTAGAACAATGATAGACTAACTAGGTCAATGCAACAGAATGTAAAATGGTGCAGCCAGTGTGGAAAGCAACATGGAAGTTCCTCAAAGAGTTAAAGAGAAAATATTTAAGTAAATATTTAAATATAAAATATAAAATTGCCATTTAAACTGACAACCCCATTGCCAAGGAGAGTGAAAACAGATATTTGCATAACAATGTTTATAGTAGCATCATTCACAATAGCCAAAAGCTAGGTACAGTCTAAATGTCCACCAATAAATGAATGTATGAACAAAATGAGGCACATACACACAAGGTAATATTATTTGCCATGAGGAAAAATAAAGTTATGAGATGTTGCAACATGGAAGACCCTCGAAAATATTATGTTGACTGTGAATAAGCAAGGCACATAGGGACAAAAAGTGGTCTTATAAGAGATGACTAGAAATAGCAAGCAGATGGAAAGAAATAAAAAATGTTAGAGCAGAAATAAATGAAATTTGGAATAAAAATACAATAGAATTAACAAAACCAAAGCTGGTTCTTTGAGAAGATTAATAAAATTGGCAAACCCTTAGCTAAAGTAACAAAGCGGGAAACGGACTTGGCCCTGTGATTAGGGCATCTGTCTACCACATGGGAGGTCCGCGGTTCAAACCCCGGGCCTCCTTGACCCGTGTGGAGCTGGCCCATGCACAGTGCTGATGCGCGCAAGGAGTGCTGTGCCATGCAGGGGTGTCCCCCGTGTAGGGGAGCCCCACGCACAAGGAGTGCGCCCCATAAGGAGAGCCGCCCAGCCGGAAAGAAAGTGCAGCCTGCCCAGGAATGGTGCCACCCACACTTCCCGTGTGCCGCTGACGACAACAGAAGCGGACAAAGAAACAAGACGCAGCAAAATAGACACAGAGAACAGACAACCGGGGGAGGGGGGAAATTAAATAAATAATCTTTAAAAAAAAATAAAGTAACAAAGAAAAATAGAAGAGATATAGATAAATAAAATAAGAAATGAAAAGGGACATCATCACTGACACCACAGAAATAAAAAGATCATAAGAGGTTACCATGAAAAATTGTATTCCAACATATTAGACAACTTAAATGAAATGGATGGATTCCTAGAAACACACAACCTACACTGACACTAGAAGAAATAGAAGACCTCAATATACCAATCACAAATAATGAATCAGTCATTAAAAATCTCCCCAAAAATAACAGCCCAGGACCAGATGGCTTCACAGGTGAATTCTACCAATCATTTCAAAAAGAACTAATACCAATCCTGCTCAATCTCTTCCAAAAAATTGAAGAGGGACAATTACCTAAGTCATTCTATGCAGCATCTTAATACCAAAGGCAGATAAAGATGCTACAAGAAAAGTAAATTATGGGAAGTGGATATAGTTCAAGTGATAAGACCTCCACCTCCCATATGGGAGAACTGGGTTCAATTCCTGGGGTCTCCTGGTGAAAAAGAAGAAGAGAAAGTGTGCCTGCATGGTGAGCCAGTGCCCTCTGGTGATCCAAGTGCCCACGTGATGAGCTGAGTGCCCATGTGGCGAGCTGAGTGCCCATGTGGGTGACTGCATGGGACACCAAGTGCCCACGTGGTAAGCCAAGTGCCTACACAAGTGCCCACATGGGAGCTGAGTGCCCACATGAGTGCCTGCATGGTGAGCCAGTGCCCATGTGGCGAGGCAGTGCCCATGTGGCAAGTCAAGTGCCAGCGCATCAAGCGAGTGCCCACGCAATGAGCCAGTGCCCATGCAAGGGAGTCACACAGCAAGATGATGATGCAACAAAAGAGGGATGAAGGGGAAAGTCAAGGTGAAATGCAGCAGAAACCAGGAACTGAGGTAGCACAATTGGCAGGGAAACTCTCTCCACAACAGAGTCCCCAGGATTGAATCCTGGTGAATCCTATAGGAAAAAAGATGAAAAGAGAAGACAAAAAGAGAGAAACAGATACAGAAGATCACACAGCAAATGGACACAGACAGCAAAAATGGCAGGGCAGGGGAGGGGGAGGGGAAATTTTACAAAAAGAAAAGAAAGAAAATCACAGATCAATGTCTCTAATTAATTTAGATGTAAAAATCCTCAACAAAATAGTTGGAAATCAAATCCAACAATACATTAAGTGAATTATACACCATGATCAAGTGGGTTTTATCCCAGTAATACAAGGTGGTTCAACACTAGAAAATTAATTGATATAATACACCACATTAATAAATCCAAGAAGAAATATACATGATTATCTCTATCAATACAGAAAAGGCATTTTACATAATCCATCATCCTTTATTGATTAAAAACACTTCAAAATATAGGAATAGAAGGAAACTTCCTCAAAATGATAATGGGTACATCTGAAAAACCCAAGCTAACATCATACTGAATGGTGAAATAACAAAATCTTTCCTTCTAATCAGGAACAAGACAAGAATGCCCACTGTCACTACTCTTATTCAACATTGTGTTAGAAATTCTTCCTAGAGAAATTAGGCAAGAAAAAGAAATAAAATGCATCCAAATTTAAAAGGAAGAATTAGAACTTTCATTATTTGTAGATGACATGATTCTAAACATAGAAACCTTAAAAAAAAACTATAACAAAGCTACTAGACCTAATAAATGAGTTCAGCAAAGTGGAGGTATATAAGATCAACACATTAAAATCAGTAATGTTTCTATACACTGGTAATGAGAAATTTGGAGGAATTTTTTAAATCTATTTATAATAGCAACTAACAGAATCACACATCAAACAAAATGTGGTATACACATATTAATACAATAGAATATTGTTTAGCTGTAAGAAGGAATGAATGAACATGGATGAACTTTGAGGACCTTATGTTGAATAAAATAAGCCAGACACAAAAGGGCTAATATTGTGTGATCTCATGAATATGGACTAATTAAATAATCAAATTTAAAGAGGTAGAGTTTAGAACAGTTTATCAGGAGTTAGAATGGGGGTAGAGAATGGGGATCTGAGGCATAATTTGTTCAGAATTTATAATTAGGGTGATCATAATGGTTTGGAAATGGACAAAGGTGATATAGCACATTATTGTGAGTAATTAACAGTAGTAAAGTATGTGTATAAGCATGGCTGAAAGAGGGTTTTGTGTCATATATGTACCTAGAAGAAAATCTAGAGGATAAAACATGGGATGGTAAAAACACAGTGAACTCTGTGTTCGCCAAGGATTGTGGTTAATAGTACAAATATAAGAATGTACTTTCAGGAACTAAAACAAAAGTATGTCACTAGTACAAGGTGTTAATAATAGGGTAGTATTTGAGAGAAAATGCATCCAAAGCAAAATATGGACTATAGTTGACAGTAACATTTTAATATTCTTGCATCAATTATAACAAAAATACCACACCAATGTTAAGTACAAGCAATAGGCAGGTTATGGAAATGTGTTTTTTATTCTTAGAAAAATCTCATTTATAATGTTACAGACACAACAAAATTTCCTTTTTAAATTATGCTATTTTACTCTGAGGCTTCTCTGTAAGTCCATGCAGCCAGATGCAGGTCAAAGCTTCATCTTCAGAAAAAAAAAAAAAAAGAACTTTACATGAGAAGCAAAGCAAGTATATAAATTAAGTTCTACCTATCAGTTAACATTACCTTGGTAAGAAGGTAAAGGTGGGCATGGCTAGGTGTCTGAATAGACAGGGCTTTTTAAGCATCTTAAACATTTCATATCTACATACTTCCTTGGGATATAAATATGTCCTTGTTGCCATAGGTATATTATCTGGATATACAGAGGCCCTCACAGTAGCTAGAAAAAGTCCTGCTACTTTCTCAAATAAGATGGCCAACAGCTCTGGAATATATAAGACTTCTCTAATAAAGGAAAACAGGCTAATAAATCGTCTTCAATCTTAATGCTTAATGCTTGTACTTATGAACCTTATTCCTATAATAATGAAAGTAAGCCTAATGATAATTATTGCCTAAGAGTTACCTCTAAAATCCTCCTTGTTACTCAAGTGTGGCCCCTTGCCAAGCCAAACTGCAAATAAACTCACTACCATCCCAAACCATGTGGAACATGACTCCCAGGGATGAGCCTCCCTGGTACTAAGGAATTATTAACAAGTGTTAATCAGCAATGCATTTGGATAAAGACCTTGATCAAAAGCATGAAATATTAAATAAAATAGAGTTTTTATGGCTAAGAGATTTCAAAGTGAGTTGGAATGTCATTCTGGAGGTTATGCAAAACTTCACAAACTGCCACAATAAAAAAATTCTCAAACAAAAGTGTTCCTGAGGTCCCTAGGGACATCTGGACACCAAAGGCAAGCCATGTGGCCATATAAAATCAACACCCACTTGAAGGGCTCTTCTGGGAATATATCAGATGCTTACACAATTTAACATAGTTGTACCCACTTATAAATCCTTTAATCATGATTCTTCTACTTTCTTTATTTGAACCTATATGTTCCATATACTTCTCATGTATATTTCTCAGAGATTTAAAGCCCTCAAACTGTTCCTATGCCACTTGAGCCCTGAAACCCAGCAGATAAGCAGCCAACTTCTACTCTCCAGTTTTTCAGGCATGCCCTAGACAACTAACAGAGCAATGAAGATGGACCGGTGCGATCCCAAAAGAAAGAGTATCTTCAACTGCAAGTAAAACAGTTCCATTCCTCTGTCACATAATATCTATGTCCATTCTTGGGCTGAAGCAGTCATAGTGGACATTGTCTCAAATACCTCAAGAGTGAAGAATGAACAAAAATAAGGGGGGAGTGTAACCACTGACTAAGGCAGATTTATTGTTATTGTAGTTTGTATCGTGTTGAGTAATTTGTAACATTGACATAAAAATAAATTTCCAAAAAATCCACTATAGTTGTGGTATGTTTTGGGACACAAGTCCCCTCAATCTATTGTCCTGTGTAACCGAAAGAATAAGTTATCTGCTTCCGATATACATTGGAGGGACAGTCATGGGATAAATATTTTCATTCCAGATGAGAGAAATTGGAAGGAAAGCAGGGATCACAGGTCTCAAACAATTCCAAATCTCTGAAGAGGATACTCCATTTGTTTTGTTTTGTTTTGTTTTTTAAAGGAAGTACCAGGGATTGAACCATTCATGGGAAGCAGGTGCACAACCACTGAGCTACATCCACTCCCTCCAGTAGATTTTAAGTTCTAAGAGTCATCTATAAAACAATGTTTTGTCCTCCAGGCCTAATGAAGCAGCAGCCCTACCCTTCCCAAGTGCTTGCACAGTGGCCATTCTTTCCCTAAATAATGGGATGCTGCTCTCCCTGAATACTGAGTTGAAGGTTCCACCCTCATCAAACATCAGAATGGCAGCCAGATTCTCCACAATCCCCAGGCATCTGAGAAAACTGGGATGGTAACACTCTTCCTAAACAGCAGGGTGGAGGAACTGCCCTTTTCAGCTGCCAAGGCATACTAACCTTCCCATACACATGGGCGGATCTGCTTTCTTGGTCCAAGAAGATGTCTTAAGCCCTGGCTTCAGCTTCCATGGTTGTGTCTTTTTCCTTCAATCTGTCCCTTTTCTGTCCCTTCGGTACAGGCTGGCAGTGGTTCCATTCACATAGATCTTGCAAAAACTTGTTGGTTTTGCATATTAGTACACAGGGGTGCAAACCATCAGACAGAAGAACTTTCTGGATAATGGCATTTCCAGTCCTCACTTGTGCTGAAATGGCTGCCTGGATCCATGTTCACATAAATCATCATATGGAGCGCTATTCTCTGGGAACTCATTTTCCAGAAGCTTGGAACTTTCCAAGTCATTAATTTCTGGTTTCTTTGTATCCAGAAATTCAGTTCTCAGCTCATCCTGTCCTCTCCAATTTCACTGTAAGCTGTAAGGAGAAGCCAGGTAGCACTTTCCAGGAATTTAGAAATCTCAGCTATATATCCAAGCTCATCACTTTGAAATTCTTTCTTGAATCTGCCATCAGGACTAAATTTGCCAGGTTCTCTGCCACTTTAAAATAAGGGTTGCCTTCCTTCTAGTTTGCCATGACACAGTCATTATTTTTGCCTATGGCCTCATTCGAAGTACCTTTAGTGTCCATTATTTCCACCAGCAGTCTTTTCAAAGAAATCTAGGCCTTTTCTATCAAGCACCACAATTTTTCCAGCCCCAAATTAGGCAATTATAAAGTTGTTTCCACATTTTGGGTATTTGCAATAGCAGCGCCCCACTCTTCTGTATGAAAACCTGTTTTAGTTTGCTAGGCTACTGAAAGCAAATGCCATAAAATGTGTTGACTCTAACCATGGGAATTTATTAGTTTACAAGCTTACAGTATGGAGTCCATGATAATGTCCAAATTGATGCTGATTCTCTCTTCCCAAAGACTAGCTACTGGTAATCACTGGATTGTCTGACACATGGCAAGGCAAGGCACATGGTGGCATTTGGTGGTCTCCACTTCTCTTCTGGGTTTTGTTTCTTTCAACATTTTGCTTCTGTGGCTTTCTCTCTGTCTGAATTTCATTCACTTATAAAGGACTCCAGTAAATGGATTAATAACCACCCTGAAAGTGGTGTCACAACATAACTAAAGGAGCCACATCAGAAGATCCTAGTTACAAGAGGTCCACACCCACAGGAATGGATAACTAATAACAAGATTTTCTGGGGTACATGCAGTTTCAAACCACCACATCATATAAATACATTAATTGATTTTAGGCAAAAAGTATTCCAAGAGTCAAAGAAAGTCAATCCATTACTTGAAAGAGGTTAATCAATTCATGAGAAAGATATAACAGTTTTAAGTTTATAGGCATCTGAGTAGATGGCCTCAAAATATATGAAGCAAAAACTCGTGGAATTAAGAAAAAATGTCCAGAGATAAAATCCTAATGGAAGATTGTATCACCTGTTTCTCAATACTTGATAGAAAAAGTAATTTAAATAATCATTATTGATATACAGTAGTGCTCCATAACAACTCCTTAGGATATTTTTAAAGTACAGACTCTTACAAAGTAGGTTAAGACTTATAGAATGATTACATGCTGAAATTCTGCATTTGAAATCTAAAGAAGACTTATGTTGCTGATCCACAGACCACACTTTGAATAAAAGGATTTAGAAAGTTTAACCCCATTATTAGTAAATTGACCTAGTGAAAAAATGGGAAGAAAATATAATACATTCAATAGGTAAAGAAAGATTATTTTCAAGTACACAAGTAATATTAAAAAAAAAAATCATGTCACTGAATGAGACGGTTCGAAGTTCTTCTATGAATTCCAAAAAGAAAAAGATTATGTTTTTTAACTAATCCATACCTGTAGGTGTGGGGTCCTTTTGATTGGACTATGTTAGTGAGGTTTGACACAGGTTGGGTCTTATACAAATGAAGACAGAGAGAAAGAGACACTCAGGAAAAGGGAGTGCTCCATTTTGACCTGGCCATGTGTGAGAGAGGACTCCAGGTTTGCTTACAGCTGCAAAAAGGCATACAAACACTGAGAGGCTGAAATCAACAGAACACAGAGTCATGGAAAGAAGCCTCTGAGGGGCTGGGCCCAAGAAACAAATCAAAGCTGAGGAGACGAGTTCTCCCATATGCCTAATATCCACCAGCAGCTGATTTTGGTGCCTTGATATGGATATTTCATAGCCTCAGAACTGTACGCTTTAACTCCCAATAAAATTCCCATTATAAAAGCCAACTCCTTTTTGGTACTTTGCATTGGCTGTCCTGTCACAAAATAAGACACTAAACTATCATCTAAAATTCAGTTTTCAATGGTCTGAAATTATATATTTTCCATGACCAAAACACAACTCAACTGAAAAGCAATAATAAAAAATAACTAAAGATTTGCAATGAAAATTAAAACATACATTTCTCAACAACCCATGGATAAAAGATGGAAATTAGAAAATATAATCAACCAAATATAATGAAAATACAACAAATCAGATTGAGTTATAGAAGATATTTTTAATAACTGATGTCTAAGGACATGTTGAAATATATGTTGGACATGAGGAGATCAAGATACCTTAATCTTTTATTAGATTGTAGGATTGTGCAAAACTTTTGTTCTTTACTTATTTTATGCTAATTCCATAATGAACACCAGCTTTGCCTATCATAAATATTAGATTAATTTGAATAAATAAAAATGTAACATCACAGAGCACCACAAAGAATTTAAATTCAACAAAATGAAACTGGGGGAAGCAGATGTGGCTCAAGCTATTGAGCTCCTGCCTACCACATAGGAGGTCCCTGGTTCAGTTCCCAGTGCTTCCTAAAGAAGACAGCGAGCTGGAGCAATGCACAGGCAGGGCAAGCTGACCTAACTAGAGACACAAGAAGAAAAACATGAGAGACAACAAAGCAGAGAGAAGAGGTTCCCAGTGCTACCTGAAGAGGATGAGCAAGACAACAAGTTGACATGATAGGTAGATACAGCAAGCTGATGCAACAAGATGATACAACAAGAGACACAAGAAGAAAAAACATAATGAGAGATACAACAAAGCAGTGAACAGAAGTGGCTCAAATAATTAGGTGTCTTCCTCCCATATCGGAGGTCCAAGGTTTGGTTCCTGGTGCCTCCTAAAGAAACAAGGAAGATGAACAGACACAGCAAGTGCAAACAACAAGGGGGTGGGAAGAAATAAATAAATAAATACAAATAGACCACAAACATATTCAACAAATTCAGGTACCTTAATAAATAAAATAAAAATATAATTTGTCAAAATATATTATTTAAATATTCCATGTTTCCAGAAATAGAATAAATGCAAGTTAAAATAATTAAATGTTATGTTTTTAATTAATCTATTGATATTTGTTCTAAGTAATAATCTACACTGAAATTTTTAAAAAATCACTTTTACACGTTAATTGCAGGGAGATATATTGTTATCCCATATCCATAGGCAGTTTTAGGATTTTAAACACATATATATGTGTATTTATTTTAATATATTTACATGTGTGTATATATATATATAATTGGTGATGACATAGATATAGAGTTGACCATTTAAAATACTTTCTCATCTTTATCTGAATTTTTGCACAGGGACATATGTACATACATATATATATGCGTATATATTACCTCAAAATTTAATATAATATTTTAAAACATTTTAAGTGTTGTAACTGAAAAATTCTTACTTGAACATTTCTATGCTTGTTTCATCAATTTTAATATCTTTATCCATGTCTTCTTTAAGTTCCTTAGCCTTCACTCTTACATTTTTGTAGTTTTCTATAGCTTCTTCAAGTTCTCCATGAACTTGTTTGTATAGTTCCATTACCTAGAAATGAAAAATATTCTTTCTATATAGG
Source organism: Dasypus novemcinctus (assembly GCF_030445035.2). Taxonomy (NCBI): domain Eukaryota; kingdom Metazoa; phylum Chordata; class Mammalia; order Cingulata; family Dasypodidae; genus Dasypus; species Dasypus novemcinctus. The sequence goes on from NC_080688.1 coordinate 48,937,284, forward strand.
CAGATAATTGCTAATACAAAGAATAATATAATGGAAAGATCAAAGGAATTAAATTAGAGTAGTTTTGATTTAGATTAAAAAGTTCTTTGCACTCATTTCCTTCTCATATTTAGTCTATAGCTTAGCAAGGCAGAGTTTTAGGTTTCCTGAAAGACATCAAAGTTGGGGACATATAAAAGTTATTGAAGAAGGAAGGCACCCAAGTGTCTATCAACCAATAAATGGATAAACAAAATGTGGTATATAAACATACAATGGAATATTATTCATAAAAAATTAAGTTCGTGCATGCAACAACATGGATGAAACTTGAAGACATCATGTTGAATGAAAATAAGCCACACACAAAAAGACAAATATTGTATGATCTTACAGAAGAGAAATAATTAGAATAAGCAAATTCATAGTTTCAGAATATAGAATATAAATCGCCAGGGGATGTAGTGGGAATAGCGTTAGGTAGTTAAGTATTAAAATGCACAGAGTTTCTCTTTGGGACTATGGAAAAGTTTTGGTAATGGATGGTAATGGATGGTAACATTGTGAGCATAATTAACAGCTTTGTGTTAGCTATTGGAACATGGTTTAAAGGGGACATTTTAGATTGTATATACAGTACTAGAAAAAGAATTTTAATGAAAATTGATAGAACTGCACAACACAGCAAACCCTAAGTTATACCATATAGTTAATAGTTCAATTATAAAAATGTGCTTTCGTCAATTTTAACAAATGTTCTACACCAATGTAAGGTGTTGATATAAGGGAATCCCATATTTTATGCATAATTGCTCTGTAAACACAACTTCTCTAATAAAACAAAAACAACAATCCATCTATCTAATGATTGATTTATCTATCTACCTAACAACCTACATACCATTAGCTAGTTAGCCAGGTATCTAGCTATCCAGGTATCAACTATCCAGCAATCATCTGTCTATCTATCTAATCTATCCATCATATATCCATATATATATTTATCTATCGTTATCACCATTATAATCATCACCATCTATCATTTACCTCTCTATCTACCTATCAATCGACTTACCATCTATCATGTATACATTTATCCATCTATGCATCACAGGGTTAATTCTACAAAATATTCTCTCATATCACACATCATTCAGCTCATCTTCAGTTGAAGTTCATTATGCACAACTTGTTAGGCACAACATTATGATGGATACATGACATAAACCTAAGTGTTAATTTAAAAGCTGTAGGTAAATCAAACACCCTTAAATATTATATTTTCATGAAATGCATTCAAAAGGAGAATTTGCTGAATCGGAAGAAATAAAGTATATTTAAAATACTTTTATGAACATTGTTTGTCAAATCACTAGGGGAAATGGGGAGAAAATTTGCCACTAAATCCTTACCAACATTTAAATTATTTTTTCTTAAATATTTGTTAAATTGACAGACCAAAATGGTTGCCTTTGTAAATTTTATTAGCATCTAATGACTCTTAATAATTTTGGTATGACTGACAAATCTCCCTGTCTTGGAATTTGTTTTATATTTACATTGTATTTTATTTTCTTCATTAAGAATTTATAATTGTCATAAAATATGTATCTTTTAAAAATTTTAATAGATTTTAATTAATATTATTGCTAATATTGTATGGTAATCTAACAATATATTTTTTAAATTTCTGATTTTTTAATTTACTTAGCTTTTATTATTGATTGAAGGAAAATTGACATGACCCAACTTTGCTGTTGATTTTTCATGATTTTCTATATATATAGCATCATGTCATGTCATCAGCAAATAGGGAAAGTTTTGCTTCCTCCTTTTCAATTTGGATGCCCTTTATCTCTTTTTCTTGCCTAAATGTTCTATGTAGAACTTCTAGTACAATGTTGAATAACAATAGTGACAGTGGGCATCCTTTTTTTGTTCTTGATCTTAGGCTCACCACTGAGTATGAATGCTTGCTGCTGGCTTTTCATATATGCTCTATGTTAAGAATATTTCCTTCTGTTCCTGGTTTTCTGAGTATTTTGATCAATAAAGGGTGCTGGATTCTGTCAAATGCCTTTTCTGCATCAATTAGATAATCATTGTTTTTCCTTTGTTCTATTAATGTGGTGTATTACTTTATTTGGTTTTCTTACATTGAACCACTCTTACATTCATGGAATAAATCCATTCCACTTGATAATGGTGTACCATTCTTTTAATGTGCTGTGGAATTCAGTTTGCTAGTATATTGAGGATTTTTGCATATATATTCATGAGGGATATTAGTCTGTAATTTTATTTCCTATGATCTCACTATCTGGCTTTGGTGATAGGGTGAGTCTGGCCTCACAGAATGAGTTAGGAAGTATTCCCTCCTCTTCAGTTTTTTGGAAGAGTTTGAATGTTGAATGAAAGTAGCCTAATTAATCTACTTTTTAAATTTTGTTGCTTGTGCTTTTGATGTCAGATTTAAGAATCCATTGCCAAATACAAGGCCATGAAGATTTATCTGAATGTCTTCTTCTAAGAGTTTTATTGTTTTAGCTCTTATATTTAGGTCTTTAATTTTGAGTTAAATTTTTATATGGTGTGAAGTTGTTTTACAGGTACATTTCTAGTTGTTCCAGTACCACTTGTGGAAGAGACTATTTTTTTTCACATTTACTGTCTTTGGCAACCTTGTTAAAAGTTCATTGGCCATATATGTATGGATTTAGTTTTTGGAATCTCAACTCTTCCATTGATCTATGTGTCTGTCCTTAGGACATTATCACATATTTTCATCATTGTAAATTTGTAGTAAGTTTTAAAATAATGAAGTGTTTGTCTACACCTATCCCCAAGATAGGTTTGGCTGCTTGGGGGTCCCTTGAAATTCCATATAAATTTTAGGATAAAATTTTCCATTTCTGCAAAATGACCATTGGGGTTTTGTTACAAATTGCATTGAATCTGTATATTGGTTTAGATAGTTCTCCTTCTTAACAATTTTTAGTGGTACAATTTATGAGTCACTGATTTAAATTCTTTCAGCACTCTTTGGTAGTTTTCAGTTATAAGCCTTACACATCCTTGATTAATTTTATCTTTATGGGGAAGTGGACTTGGCCCAATGGATAGGGTCTCTGCCTACCACATGGGAGGTCTGCAGTTCAAACCCCAGGCCTCCTTGACCCGTGTGGAGCTGGCCTATGCCCAGTGCTGATGCACCAAGGAGTGCCGTGCCATGCGGGGGTGTACCCTGCGTAAGGGAGCCCCACATGCAAGGAGTGCGCCCCATAAGGGGAGCCGCCCAGCGTGAAATAAAGTGCAGCCTTTCCAAAAATGATGCCGCACACATGGAGAGCTAGCGCAGCAAGATGACTCAACAAATAGAAACACAGATTCCCAGTGCTGCTGATAAGGATAGAAGCAGTCACAGAAGAACACACAGCGAATGGACACAGAGAGCATACAATTGGCGGGGGGCAGGGGAGGCAGAAGGGGAGAGAAATAAATAAAAAATAAATCTTTAAAAAAAATTTTAGCCTTGGGTATTTCATTTTTTTCAATGCTATTTTAAATGTAATTGCTTTCTAATTTTATTTTCAGATAGTTCAATGCTAGTCTGTAGAAATACATTTGAATTTTGCATGTTGAGCTTGTATCCTCTAAGATTGCTGAATTTGCTTCTTAGCACTAATAGTTTGTTTCATGGATTATTTAGTATTTTCTAATTATAAGAACATGCCATCTGAAAATTGATATAATTTCGTCTTCCTTTTCAACTTGGATATTTATTTTTCTTGCCTTTTATTTTTCTTTTATTTTTCTTGCCTAATTGTTTTATTAGAACTTTCCTTTTTTTTTTTAAAGAGTTTAAAAATTTATTTCTCCCCCCCCCCCCCCCCCCAGTTGTCTGCTCTCTGTCTATTTGCTGCATGTTCTTCTGTGTCCACCTGTATTCTTGTCAGCGACACTGGGAATACATGTCTCTTTTTGTTGCATTATCTTTCTGCATTAGCTCTCTGTGTGTGCTGCACCATTTCTGGGCAGGCTGCACTTTTTTCACGCTGGGCGGCTCTCTTTACGGGGCGCACTTCTTGCGTGTGGGGCACCCCTACACAGGGGACACCCTTGAGTGGCATGGTAATATGAGACCATGCAATATTTGTCCTTTCATATCTGGCTTACTTCATTTAGTAATATGTCTTCAAGACTCACCCATGGTATCACATTGTGGCTGAAAAAAGGAAGTCTGGGGAAGTAAATGTTAATAGAAAGAAAGTTAAAGAATAATCTAGGGACTGAATAACATATTGAACCCAAAGGTGGTTGAGAATTGTGGTTAAGGGTACAAATGCAAGAGTCCTTCTGTGAGTTATGGCAGATGTACATCACTATTGCAGGGTGATGGGAATATGGAGAAACATGGGAAAACTACAATTGAAGTGACCTATAGACTGTGGTTAACAGGAATACTGTAATGTTCTTGCATCAATGCCAAAGCTGTACTGTGTTGATATTGGAGGTGTATGGAAAATGTGTGCCAAATGTATGCAATGGACCATGATTGGTGGTAATAGTTTGGTGATATTGTCTCATAATTTGTAACAAATATTTCACCAGGGTGTGGAGTTGTATGGGAAATCTACACATCTGTATGATTGTTTTACAAGTTCATGATATCTGTAACAAAAATATATTTTAAAAAAATCGTACGGGTTGGGGGAAAAATACACCAAATGTAAGATAAGGACTATAGTTGGTAGCAATATTTTGACGATGCTCTTGCATAGTTTGTAACAAATGTTTCACAGCAATGCAAAGAGTTGGTGGAGGGGTGATGTATGAGACCCCTGTGTGATGTTATGTATGTTTATTTTCTAAGTTTACAATCTTTACTATACACTTATTGTTTATGCATGTTCATGTATGAATGATATACTTCAATAAAAAATTAAAAATTAAAAAAACCACAACATTGCATAAGCACTGGCTGGAACATGCTTTACTGACATAGAGAGAAGTCAGAGCAAGGCCAGCTTCACAATGGGGTCTGTCTCCCATGGAAAGCAAGTCCCTTTCTAACAGTAAAAGTAGGGTAATGGCATGCCATGCCCCCCTTGTGTCCAGTGGGGGGGGGGGGAGGGACCCTTCTCCTTCCCTGCCAGGAACAGATATTCTCTTATGATTGGCCAGGTGCCACAAGTCATGCACACTTAATACAGAGATGTTTATTTACTGTGTAACTGGAATGGGAAAAGATAATCCCAGATTGGAAGAAAAATCTATGGCCACGCCTCAGGCTTGAAGACCAGCCTTCAGGTAAGGGTATGTTCTGGGTCCAGGGCTCTGACTGGGCAAGACTGGGACATGTATGTATACATATCTCTTTCATTGAGAAACACAGGCCTAGTTTTTAAACTTGTTAAAATGTTTTGAAATGAATCTATGTTGTTGCATAAATCAATAGTGGATCCTTTTTATTCCTGTGAAAATATTCCAGTCTATGAATGTACTACAATTTGTTTATTCATTTACTAGTTGATGGACATTTTTATTGCTTCCAATGTTTCCTTTATTATTTGAATAATGCTGACCTTGTTATTAAAAAACAACGTTGAGTTGTGACCCCTGTATTGTAAGGCCTAAATTTCAACTAAACTTTAACATCTTTGAACCTCTTATAGGGTCTCCAAAACCTAACCATGAGCTACCTTGCTCTTGCTGGATATGACCCCTTTGTTCAGCTCCCCACTCAATCAATTCCACTATTAGCTAGACAAGCTGCACTTGATACATTCCTCAACCTAATAGGTTTTACTTTCCTTCCAGCCTGTGGAATTACTTAATAAAAAAAATCATATCCTCAAACAGAAACCAGTTTGAAATAGACTACAAAGTCTGTATACTTCAGACCTGCTGGTTCATTCTTCCTGAGTTCAATCCTCATGCGGCCCTCTTCTGGGCTATGAGTATATATAATTAATAAACTAAACTGCTGTCATTCACATCTGTTCAGTGTCAAGTGTTATGTGTTCAGACATCCACTGTTTAGGGCAAGGGATCTGTCCTTCACCGATAGAGTGAATAAGACAGATCAGAACCATCCTCCTATTCTACTTTCTGGAAAAGTTTGGGTAGAATGTTTTCTTTCTTAAATACTTAGTAGAATTTTCCAATGAAGCCACTGGAGTCTGGTGTTTCCTTTGAGAGAGGTTTTTAATTACTAGCTCATTTTCTTTATTTGTTATAGGCAAATTCAGACCTTCTAATTCTTTTTGAGACAGTTTTGTAAATTTGTGTTTTTTAAGAAAATTGTTAATTTTATTTAATGTTGAATTTATGGGCATAAAATTGTTTATGATATTACATCATTATCCTATAAATAATAGAATTTGCAGTGATGTCATTTCTTTCAGTTTTTATAGTTGCTCTTCTTGTTTGATCTATCTGGCTAGCAATTAATCACTTTTATTGATCTTTTAGAAGAAATAGTTTCTAATTTCATTGATTTTTCTTTATTTTTCTGTTTTAATTTCATTGATTCTAATTTCTCTTTTGACCTCCTCTTTGATTCATGGGTTATTTTAGAAATGTGTGTTGAATACTCAATTAGTTGGATATTTATTCCAGATATATTAATATTACTGATTTTTAGTTTAGACCAAATATATTTTAACTTTTGTTCTAATTTCTTGAAGTGTGTCTTATTGTCCAGACTTTGGTTCATTTTGGTGAATTTTACTTGTGTACCCCAAAAGAATATGTATTCTCTTTTTTTGGGAAGAATTTTTATGAATATTATTTAGATCATAATTGTTTAGGATTTCTATATATCATCTATTTGTTCTATTGCTTAGTGAGAGAGGAGACCTGAAGTATCATAGCATAATTGTGGATGTGTCAATTTCTCCATTCAGTTCTACCAATTTTTTGTTTCATTTATTCCAAAACTCCTTGATTAGCATTGCTGTATCTTTTGGATGAATTTACTTTATCATTATATAATTTTCCTTTTTATTTCTGATACTTTTGTTTGATATAAACATAGCTCTGCTAGCTTTCTTTAGATGAATTTTATATGATATATTGTTTTCCATTCTTTTATTTTTAACTTATTTATGTATTTATACTTAACTGAGTTTAATATGGACAGTAAATAGTTATACTTGCTTTTCTCCACATGGACTACTCTGCCTTTTAATTTAAATATTTAGACAATTTGCATTTAATAAAATTATTGACATGGTTGGACTGAAATAGGTCATTTTGCTATTTGTTTGATTTTTCCTATCTCTTTTATATTTTTTTCTGTTTTCTGTCTACATTTGGACTATTTTCCTAATCCCTTTTTACTTACGCTATTAGCTTATTTATTATATTTCTTCATCTATTTTTAAATTATTTCTAGTTAAATATATAGTTATTTCTTCATTTAAATTCCCATACATTTCATTATTTTTAGTTATTATAAGCACAACAAAATTTTGTTGCTATTTTATTTTGATAGTCAAATGACTTTTAAAGTGATTTGTAAAAACTATATAATTTATATATACTTCTATTTTCATCCAAATTTCTGTCTTGTTTTATATTCTTTCTGCCTAAAGACCTTCTTTTAACATTTCTTTTAGTCCTGGTCTGCTGGAAATGAATGTTCTTTTCTATGATTTTCTTTTTCTGAAAAAATTTTTGTTTCACCTTTACTTACCTTTTTTTAGGAGGCACTGAAGATTGAACCCAGGACTTCGCACATGGGAAACAGGCGTTCAACCACTGAGCTACACAAACTCCCCTTCACCTTTTACTTTTAAAGTACGTTTTTCATGGGTGTAAAGTACTCAGTTGACTGATTTTTATTTTCAGTACTTTAAAATTATAATTTCTTTTCTTCTGGCTTGCACTGTTTAGATGCCAAGTTGTTTGCGATTCTTTTTAACTTTTTCTTTAAATCCTCCCCACCCCAGTTTGCTTTTATAAATTTCTCATCTTTGGCTTTTCAGTAGTGTGGATATAACATTTATAGCTTATACCATGATAGTTATTTTTCACCTATACATTTAGGTGTTTGATTCTTGCTTTGGTTTTGTTTGCTCATTCCAAATCTGTAGTTTTATCACTCAAGATTTTTGGAGAATTCTAGGATATAATCTCTTCAAATAGTTCACTTCAACCTTTTTCTTCTGCTTCCATTTATATGGTGGCTCCATCTTACTACATGTGCTCTGCCACATGAGATAATTTGCACATTCTAACTCTTTTTAAGGTCCCATCCTCCTTGGAATTTAAGTAATATGATTTCCCTGAGACCTCAGCTCTCTTATGGGTTCAGTAAATTTATGATTTTTTAGTTATCTGACTTTTTCTCACTTCGGGGATAGGATCAATGGTCCATCAGGCATTTTATATCTTAAACAGAATCCAACTCTTATTTTAATAACTGAAGCTTTATGGTTATTCCTATTAGGTAGATAATTTATTACAAATTATCTTCCTTAATTATTTTCATATTTTTCTATCATCTATACCAAAAAAATCAATTCATCAATTTCTGAAAATATACAGTATCATTCCATTTTTATGGGACATCGATCACATTTTTAGATTACTTGTATCAGGAGAGTACTGAGGTATCCCAGTTGATATTTTATTTAGTAATTGCTATTTTAACTTCTTCTAGTGACACTTGGAGTTTTCTTCATAGACCTTATAAAATTTATTTTTTTTGCTATTTTGATTAATATATTTTCTCAATTATAGCTTCTGTTTCTAACTGCTAATTAGAAAAGAAAATAATTTATTTCATTTTTCTTTCTCAAGCTAACTTCCTGAATTCTACTTTTGTATTAAATTTTTTTTATTTTTTTATTTTTTTTAATTTTAATTCCCTACCCCCCCCCCCCACCCCTGAGAGGGCTCCTTCATCTGTCTGCTTTTCTCTGCTCATCTTCTTTAGGAGGCACCAGGAAATGAACCTGCTTGAGCCATTTCCACTCCCTGCTCTTTGCGTCATCTGCTGGTTGTAACATCTGCTGTTTGTGGCGTCTACTCATTGAGGTATCTACTCATTGCAGTGGTTGTGGTGTCTGCTGTTTGCAGCGTCTGCTAGTTGTGGCATCTGCTGGTTGTAGCATCTGCTGGTTGCGGCGTCTGCTGGTTGCAGTGCCTACTTGTTGTGACATCTGCTCATTGTGGTGGTTATGGTGTCTGCTCATTGCAGCATCTGCTTGTTGCAGCGTCTGCTTGTCTTCTTTAGGAGGCATGGGGAACCAAATCCAAGATCTCCCATGGGAGGCAGGCATCCAATTGCTAGAGTCGCAACTGTTTCCAATTTTCTGTATTAAATTTTAATTTAGCTCTTGGATTTTTATATCAGAAATAATTTGCAAACAACGATACAATTTTCCTTTTCCATTCTCATGTGCATTACTTATTTCACCAAAAACGTAGTTTTAATAATATCTTTGTTTTTACTGCATTAATTAGAATAATGTGTCACAATGGAAGTGAAATAAAAAGCCATTCTTATCTTCTAAATTTTTCTTCATTTTTGGTCTTAGTTTCTCATAAAAATTCTTCCAAAAAGGAAATTTACTTCTACTCTCCACTTATCAAGATAGTTTAAAGTAACAAATCATGAATTTTATTATTTAATTTTTGAGTCAGTGTGAAACAATTATAAGGCATCTCCTTTATAAGTTCATTAATGTGACAGAAAAATATTTTATTCATAACATACCCTGCAATAAACTATTTTAGACCATACTGTACCTTTGTTTAAATTAAATATTAGTATTAATTAGTTCCACTCCATTAAAATGGTTGCATATATATCCATGATTAGAATCTATTAATTTCTATTTGAATAACATTTACATAATTATAATGGTAATGCTCTTTACTAGATATGATTTGGGTACCTTTCAGACATTTTCTATATTCTTAAAAAAGTTTAATTGCATATGAATATTATGTAACTTGGAAGTTACAGTTTAGTCACAAAACCATTTCTTATATTTTCCGATGGCCTATTTAAATTTTTTTACATAAACAATAAATGTATAATAGTTGTGAACTTACAAAAGAAACATAAAAACATCAAACATACATAACATCTCACCCTACTACCAATAACTTGCATTGTTTTTAAAACTTTTTAACTAATAATTAAAGAGCATTGTCAAAATATTACTACTAAACAAAGTATTCTCCCCTAACCAATCCAATTATTATCTTTATATCATTTATATATGAACATACATAAACAATAAAGTGTACAGTAAAAGTTGCGAACTTACAAAGCAAACATGCATAACATCATACAGGTGTCCCATACATCAACCCTCCACCAACAACCTGCATTGTCATGAGACATTTGTTACAAACTATGAAAGAACACTGACAAAATCTTACTACTGATCATAGTTCTTATGTTATATTTGGTGTGTTTTTCCCCCAACCCACCCTGTTTTTTTAAATATATATATTTTTTGACAGAAGCTGTAAACTTATAAAACAATCATGCACCTGTGCAGAATTCCCAAACAACACCCCTCCATCAACACACTGCAATGTGTTGTGTCATTTGCTACAGAAAAAATAATATCATCTGATTATTACCATGTCCATAGTGTACATTTGGCTCACATATTCCATACGGCCTCAGTATCGACACAGTACATCTTTTGCATAGATGCAAGAATATTATATTATTACTACTAACCACAGTCCATAAGTCACTCCAGCGGTATTTTTCCCATGCTTCTTCACATTCCCAACACCCTGCAGTAGTGACATACATTTGTTCTAGCTAACAAAGGACACTCTTGCATCTGTACCATCAACCACAATTCTCACCCACCTCTTGGTTTACTGTGCTATCCAGTTCCTAGGTTACTCTCAAGCATTCTCTCAATTGGCATTCACATAACTAAACTACTATTTTCAGTCACATCCCCATTTATAAACTAGCTGTTATTCACTGTGTGTTACCATCCACTCTATACAATTCCACACTTTTACAGTAAAGCTAATTAAAACTTCTACATACATTAAACATCAGTAGTCCACTCAGTCCTTCTCTTATCTCCTTTAAGAATCCACCACCTATCACCAGGTCTTGAAGATATTTTCCAATAATTTCTTTAGAAGTTTTATGGTTCTTGCTTTTATTTTTAGTTTTTTGATCCATTTTCAGTTAACTTTTGGATAAGGTATGAGAAGGGTCCTCTTTCCTTCTTTCAGCTATAGATGTCTAATTCTTTCAACACCATTTGTTGAATGGATTATTCTGCCCAAGCTGTGTGAGTTTGACAGGCTAGTCAAAAATCACTTGACCATACCTGTGAGGGTCTGTTTCTGAACCATAAATTTGGTTGCATTGGTCTATTGTGTCTGTCTTCAGGTCAGTACCATGTTGTTTTTACTATTAAGGTAGGTATTATGATTTAAAGTCTGGAGATGAGGGTTCATTTTCCCTTTTTATGATGTTTCTGGCTATTCAGGACACCTTACCCTTCCAAATAAATTAAATGATTGTGTTTTCAATTTTTTCTTTAATCTGTGAATATTCTCATTTTACTCTCATTTTTGAAACAGTTTTGTTGGATATAAAATTCTTGGCTGAAAGTTTTTTTCTTGTAGTATCTTAAATGTATCAGACCACTCTTCTTGCCTCCATGGTTTCTGGTGAGAAATCAGCACTTAATCTTATTGTATATCCCTTATATGTTATGCATTGCTTTTCTCTTGCTGCTCTCAGAATTCTCTTTGTCTTTGGCCTTTGACATTCTGATGAGTATGTGTCTTGGATTTGGTATATTTGGATTATTTTCAGATTGGAGTACATTGTGCTTCTTGGACAGGGATATCTATGTCCTTCAATAGGGTTGAGAAATTTTCTACCATTATTTCTTTAAATATTCCTTCTGCCTCTTTTCCCTTCTCTTCTCCTTCTGGGACACACATGACACATAAAGTTTGCATGTCTTTTGCTGTCATTTAGTTTCCTGAAACCTTGTTCTATTTTTTCCATTCTTTTCTTCATCTATTCTTTGGTATGTTCACTTTCAGAGGCCATTTCTTCAAGCTCATCAATCCTTTCTTCTGTCCACTCAAATCTATTATATGATTCCAATGTTATTTTAATTTCATTGATTGCACCTTTCATTCCCATAAGACCTGCTATTTTTCTATGTATGTTTTCAAATTCTTCTTTGTGCCCCTCCAATGTTTTCTTAATATCCTTAATTTCTTTAGCCATCTCATTGAATTTATTAAGGAGATTTGTTTGAGCATCTATACTTGTCTCAACTGCTTTATGTCATCTGGAGGCTTATCATGTTCCTTTAACTGGACCATAGCTTCCTGTTTCTTGGTGTGGATTGTAATTTTTTGTTGGTGTCTTCACATCTGGCTTACTAGAGTATTCTGGGTGCAGTTTTTCTCTTTAGTTTAGTTTAGTTTAGTTTTTCCTTTACTGGTTGCACAGTAGGAGTCAAGCATGTATTTGGTGCTATAAGCTGTGGAGGCTCAAGCTACCCTCATTGCACCAGGGACCAATGACGCTTATTCCAACTTTCTCCTTTGCCAGGGTAGGGACAGAGTCACAGTTGTGTGGAATAATCCACACACTAGACTGTAGTTGCCCAGAGAGACTGAGGAAGCTTCTCATCCCTTTCTCCCCTACCTGGGGCAGAGATGGAGTTGCAGGTGTTGGCAGCAATCTATGCAGTGTGGGTCCTAAGATGACCGCAGTTGCCCTGGTAGACTTCTGATTTTCATTCTATGCCAGCCAAAGTTCCCTGCAGTTACCTGTATAGGCTGGTGCAGGACTCCTCAGCCTCCTCCCTGCCAGAGGCAGGGCTGAAGCCTAGGCTACAGCTGCAAGCTGATCTGTGTGAAAGAAACCATCAGCTGGGCTTCCCCTCAGGCTGTGGTGGAATCAGAATGGTGGCTACTGGCCTCTTTCTGACTTGGGCTTGTTTTCACCCCAGCTGTTCCCAGGGTTATCTCTTAGCCAGCCAAGTTTCCCAATCAGTAGCTGAAATTGACAGCCAACCATCTCCTCCTCCCATTTCTGGGAAATGGAGCTTCCAATTCCTGTCATAAAGCAGATCCTGGGGTAGCTTGTGCTGCCAGAGCAGGACAATCACCAGTCTCTGTGGCTTGGCCGGTAATTTCCTGGAGAGGCTGGTGCAGATTCCCGTAGCTTCCTCCCTGCTGGAGGTGGCATTGGTGCCTAGGCTAGACCTGCAATATGATCTGGATGGGAAGAAAACAGTCCTCACCAGCATTGGAATTTTCAGTCTGCCCTGCTTCCCCTCATGCCAGGCGTAGAGTTAAGATGGCGGTTCCTGGCCTCTTTCTGACCTGGACAGGCTCAAACCTTAGCTGTTCTCAGGATCATACTACAGCCCACTGAATTTTCTCATCATAGCTGAAACTGGTGCCCAACCATCTCTTCCTCCCCCTTTTTCAGGAAGTGGAGCTTTCAATTCCAGTCATGGAACAGCTCTGAAGGCTTGTGCCTTCAATGGAGGATAGGCAATTGTTAAAATTATGATAATAAAATGTTGACAGAAATAAGGTATATCAGTTAGGATTAGGTTTGGCTGTACATAAAAGAAACATACCAAATATATCATTTAAATAAGATTTCAGTTTATTTTTCTCTCAAAGAAATAAGTCCAAGGCTCCTTTTGTCTTTCTATTTAGCTATTCTGAATATTGGCTTCTATCCCTCAATGATATAAACTGGCAGTTAGAGCTTCATCAGATCTATGTTCTAGGAAGTGGATAAATACAAATGGGTATTCCTTCTGTTTGAGTCAGTGCATTTTAAGGAGCTTTCCTAGGAACTCTGGTCAATTACTTCTACCTACATCTCTAGAGAAATATCAGAAAAGGGAAAAAGAAAATCATTGTTTAGCTTCACAAATTGCAACCCAACTATATAGAGGTCTATTGCTAAGAAGAAGTCTAATACCAGCATTTACATTCACAATGGAGAAATGAGATGTCTCTGGCACTATTACTATTCTAAGACTATAAATTGTTAGAACTATATTGGAGAATCACTTGGTAAACTAATAAAGTTGAGATTTTTATAACTTTTGACCCAATAAATATACCACAAGGTACAGGTGTAAGAAAAATTCACATGGACAAACATAAGCATTTTCATGGATCCTTATGGTTTCATTCTTCATAGCCAAGCCACACTTTCTGCAGCCAAATATTGGAAACAAACTCAGATGACCAACAGAAGAAATGTTATTTCATAATTTGATATTCATTTGATGGAGAAGGGCAAGTAAAATGAATAAACTAGATACATCTGTATGTATCAACAATAGCTTGTTCTCTAAAACAAACAAATTGCACAAAGTTATAGTTTAAGGTCGTATTTTAATATTAAAAATACTAAATTTTATTTATAAACACACATATGTATACATTATATAAGATTTTCCTAGGACAGATGAAATTCATGAAAACAGGTGATTTTGGAAAAAGGGGGAGGAAAAGAGAACTGTTGAGGCATTTAGTCACTTCTCTTACCATAAAATGATAGAAATCATGTTATAAAGTTTAAATTTGTTCACTTTATGACACGTACAAATTACGTATTAAAGGTTAATGGCAAAACAGACTCTACTTCATTTTTATATTTCCATCAACAATGACATTGTTTTAGATTGTGGCTTTAACATTTCAGGATGTTTTAAATCTCCAAACTCTATTAGTAGCATGTCTAGATATTATTGATACTATTAAGTATATAAATTAGGAAATGAGACACAATTTAATTCTTCTGGAAAATAAATACCAAGACAATTATCAATAAAAACTAAAAAGAAATTGTTAAAGATAGAATTTCATATGGTTAAAATATTTTTATATAATGATGTAATATTTTTGAAATGCATATTTATTTATTTACCTCATATTTTTTTTTAAAATGTTCCCTCAGAGCATTAAGTTCCTGTTTCTTCTTCAATTTGAGCAGTGGTTCATATTGATTCATGTAGTCTATATCTGCTTCAATCTTTGCATTAACTTCTTCTATCTCCGTCTTTTGTTCTTCAATTTGTTTTAGTTGTTGAACATTATCTTCAAGATACCATCGTAGTTCTATAATATCTTTCAGATGTGCCTCATGTTCTAGAAGTAAAAGAAAAGAAAAAAGAAAATCAGATTTTAAAACATAATAACCCAAAAAGAAATTTTTATTTGATAATAAATATTTTAGTTTTAGAAAAAAGTACTCAAGTGTGAATATTATTAAATGTAAAATAAGTTATTTGAATATTTCTTTATAAATATAATGTTGCTATCTTCATTCATCAAATTAGGTTTTAAAATGTATAATTTATAAGTTAATTATTTTAGTACAAATCACCTTTATTACAATGAAAATATGATTGGGATATGTATAACCATGTTTTATCACTTCCCTAGAGTGAGAAAAATTGCAAGAGTAGAAGCCTTCCAAAACTACTCAGGAGTAGAAAGATGAAGTAGGAGTTACAAATAAAAAATGAAAAAATAAATATTATTATTTTCTGATGATACAATCATATATAAAAATACACAAAAGAATAAAATGGAAATTATTATAAATGATAAGATAGCTCATACAAAATTAACACACAAAATAATAATTTTTCTATATATATAAATAATATGTTGAAAACTGAGTGTTTTTATTCAAAACAGCAAAACTGGAACTCAAAATAAAATACATACATCAGTAATAAGCCTAACACGAACTACCCAAGACCTATAGAAAAACAAGAAAGTACTATGAAATGACAAAAGCAGATTTGAACACATGGACAAAATTAGTTGTTTATAAATGTATTTGAAATTTTTAAAATGGAAATGTCCCTCATTTAATTAATAATTTTAATTAAATACCAATCAATGGTCTAGGATAATTTTAGATAAATTAGCTAAAAGGATTTTGTCATTACATTGATCAATATGTTAAACCAATCTTGCCTTCTTGGACTACATTGGCTATGACTCTCATCTTTTTATAAATTTCTTTATGTGATTTTCTAATGGCTTTCATTAAGGAATTTTTCATTTATCTTCATGATTGAGGGCTTTAATATTCCACTATATACTGGCTTTCTCTAAATTTGGTTTATAGGTTATTATATCTTCCAATACCTGTTAGAGAGTTTCTTGTCATTTCTTCTCCCTGGGAAGTTGTGAAAGTTAGAAATTCCATAGAAAGCACTATTGCCCCAAAACATGTTTAAACATTTTCATGGAGAGGAACAAGTTGTAGTTATTAAGTAAAAAGATGTGCTATCATCAGTTGTAACAAATGTTGCACACCAATGCAAGTTGTTAATAATAGGGTGGTATACAGGAATACTGTATTTCATACATTACAGTTTTGTAAAACCACAACTTCTCCATTAAAGAATCTGGTTTCATTTATACTTTGTCTCTTTACTTTTGATTAACCTTGCCCCTGCCATAGCTTTTTATTTATTTTCTCCTTTTAATAGTCTCTTTTTAATGAGCTAATGTTTATCTTTGCATATTTCCTGAGTTATCTATTTCATTATTTTATCATTTTGCTTTCTCCTTTATTTTTGTAATTATTTTGCTTTTATTTTTCTAATTCATTGTGAGTTACTTTTATTTTTGAGGTATTGATTTCCCTTTAAATAATGGTCAGGTTTTCCTAACAGCTGTGGAGATAATGTTAATTCTAATATTGTAATGATTCATTTCTAAATATTTTCTAATTTCTTGAATATGTATAACATTTGGCACCATCAGTTTCTTACATTTTCCTCTAGCTAATTAGACAGTAACAGTTTTGTTTTAAGAAATCAGCTATTATCTTGATAAAGATCACCATTATTATCTTTATCAGGCTCTTCTAACAGATGTTCATTATATATTCTTACTCTATATTCCATTCCATATTTTCCTTCTCTTTGTCTTGCTAGGATGCATTAAAATTTTATAGCTTACCAGTTATCTTCTCTTCTTGAGTTTAAGAAATGATTTAATCTACCTTGAGTTGTTAATTTTGAGTAATATCTTTTTCATTTCTAGTAGTTCTTTTTTCTGTTTGCTTTCTTTTAAAAATAATTTCTTAGATAATACTTTTATTTTCAAACTTCTCTTTTTATTTCTTAAAACATATGAAACACATGCAAGTTATAAGCTCACGTGTAATCCAATATTCAAAACCTTTTTGAGTAACATTCTGTTGTCTGTTTCTTTCTGTGTTTTTGTGATATTAGATGTTGGGCTACTGTTTTTGGTGGTGGGGGTGTGGTTTGAACTTTATCTGAGAGAATTCCTTGGTGCCTAGGTTTAGGTTTTAGTCTTTCAGAGAAAATTTGTCTTTGCTCTTGCCTGATGCCTGGCTTTACTATCAACCGATGAAACATTTAAACGACGTTTTACAGAGTGCAAAGGCAGTGAGGATTTGAGTAACAAATCCATTTGAGAGTCAGTACTTTAAGAATGCTCAGAAAGCCTTCTTTGTTTTCTCCACTGACAAAGTGAAATAAGCAAGTTTCTTTGCTGTGCATTCTAAACAGTGAATTTATTTGTCATTGACTCATATATTGAGGGTGTAGATTTTGGATTCTCAGCTTTATGTCATGGTCTATAATTAGATTCTAATATTGGGTGAGCCTATTGCTTTATCTCTGGTTTCCTGTACCCAACAGATGGAACAAAATGAGGTCCCAAGGACATCAGGGATTGAGGAATCCACTCAGGAATAAATATGACTTTAATACTACTTATCTCCATAAATTTCCATTTCCAAACTTAAATATTGGCCTCTGTGCATTTCTTAGCCTTCTTGAAAACTTGTCAGGGTATTTTAAATGCTTTCTAAAAACCAAAATACATGACAAAAAGCTGAGGGAGTTGATAAAATAACTTTGGTATCATTGATTTCTTCTCTGATTTCATAGTTGAAATCATAGTTGATATTTCAATACTCTACCCTTAGCACCACAAAGAATGAACAACTATATAGAAAATCATTCAGGATATTGTCTTAGTTTGCTAGAGTTGCTATAGCAAAATACTACACACTGGGTGGCTTAAAACAATGGAAATGTATTGTCTCACAGTTGTGGAGGCTAGAAGTCCAAACACAAGATGTCAGCAGCACTATATTTCAATTGATTTCCATAGGGAGAATCTGTTTCATGTCTCTCCCAGCTTCCAGCGGTTTGCTGGCAATACATGGCAATATCTGCCTTAGTTGTAATATGGATTTCGTCCCTCTCTATCTGTACCCAAACTTCCTCTTCTTATAAGGACACCAGTCATATTTAATTAAGAGCCCCCCTGTATGTTAATATGACCTCATTTTAACTTGTCTCATTCTATTTCCAAATAGGTACTAGGGTAGGACTTCAACATATCTTTTTTGGAACCACACTCAATCTAGAACAGATATAAGACTTGAACAGCATTATTAAACATGACCTAACTGATATTTACAGAAAACACATATTATTTTCAACCACAAAAAGAATATTATCCAGAATATTTTTGGATAATATGCTAGGCAATTTAAAAAGTCTAAATAATTTTACTGTTATTGAAACCATTCAAAGAATGTTCCCTTCCTACAACAAAATTAAATGAGAAAAAGATAACATAAAGAAATTTTTGAAAATTTTAAGATACTTGCAAATTAAAGAGCAACTTCAAATAAACGACAGGGCCAAAAAGAAATCATTACAAAAATTAGGAAATATTTTTAACTAATTACAAATGAACTCACAGCATATGACAATTTATGACCTGCAACAAATGCAATTCTTACTGAGAAATTCATAGCTTTTAATTGCCTAATCTAGAAAAGAAAATAAGTGCCAAGTAAATAAACTATATTTTCACCTAGAAATGTGAAAACCCTAAGTTACTAGACCCCATGGCAAAAAAAAAATAGCACCCATACCCACACTCAAGTTGAACAGCCTGGGTAAAACCCATGGCACATTACAGCCGACTGACATCTTCCTCCCTGGGAGGAGCCGGGATGTGGCAGAGAGTGGAGAGTGATTTCTCTTTACTGGGTTTGGTCAGCAGACTTCATTTGAATCTCAGGTCTGGCCAGATCAGAATCACCAGTGAGTGGAGGCTGAAAGTGACACCTCAGTGGATAGGTTTGCCAAAGAGCCACTGGTTGGCAGGCCAGGAAACTGTAATAAGTAAAAAGCTTTTTGGAGCCTCTTCTTTCCAGGCACTTTTGAATCTGGTCTGCATCTCATTAGTGGGTCCCTGGCCCTATTTTGAAATTTTAAGCTGGGAAATCTTGAATATTTAAAAAAAGTTTAGGGAAGCGGGCTTGGCCCAATGGATAGGGCTTCTGCCTACCACATGGGAGGTCCGCGGTTCAAACCCCGGTCCTCCTTGACCCGTGTGGAGCTGGCCCATGCGCAGTGCTGATGCACACAAGGAGTGCCCTGCCACACAGGGGTGTCTCCCATGTAGGGGAGCCCCACACACAAGGAATGTGCCCTGCAAGAAGAGCCGCCCTGCACAAAAGAAAGTGCAGCCTGCCCAAGAATGGCACCATGCACACATGGAGAGCTGACAGCAAGATGACACAACAGAAAAGAGACACAGATTCCCAGTACCTCTGATAAGGATAGAAGCGGTCACAGAAGAACACAGAAAATGGTCACAGAGAGCAGAGAACAGGGGGTTGGCAGGGGGGAATGGGAAAGAAATAAATAAAAAATAAATCTTTAAAAAATAAAATTAGTTTAACCAAAAATCAAAGAAGAGCCATGAAACAAAGCTATAAGGCAAGAGAAAGAGACCATCAGAGTAAATTCACCAACATAATCAGATGCCTAAAATATCAACAAAAAACTACAAAGTCATGCTAAGAAACAGTAAGATATGGCCCACCCAAAGGATAAAATAAAAAATCCTGACAAGACACAGGATATAAGACAACTAATCAATGGTGTTCACATAAATCTCCTAAATCAATTCAAGTATTTAAAGAAAAATATGTCTATATCCATAAAGGATATGAAGAAGATACTAGTTGTGGATAAAGAACACTTTGAAAGCATAAAGAAAAGTAATAGAGGTTATGGGAATGAAAGACACAAAGGATGAGATTAAAACTATATTAAAGTCATATAGGAGGGAACAAGATGATGGCAGAGTAAGGAACTTCAAGAATCAGCTTTTCCTGCTGGGCAGTCAGTAATCTAAACAGAGCTACCTAAATCACCTGTTTGGGGGCCCAGGAGACCAACAGAGCATTCTGCAACATCCTTGGAAGAATAGGAGGAGACTGCCCATCTGCAGTGAAGATTTGGGAGTAAAGCACTCCAAGCTACTGTGGCCAATACCCATCCTCTGCTGGCAGTGTAAGCCCCTTCAGGAGCTAATCCCTGGCTGAAGTTGGAAGCTCCATTTTTCCAAAATCAGGGGAGGAAGAGACAGTGGGGCACCATTTCAGCTACTGATTAGTAAATTTGCCTGGATAAAGTCCACTGCTAAGAACAGCTAAAGTATGAACCTGTCCAACTCAGAAAGAAGCCAGCAGCCTCCATTTTGACTCCACTCCAAGCACGAGGAGAAGCAAGGCTGACTGAAAATCACAATGAAGTAGGGACCAGCTTCTTTCTACTCATCAGTCTGCAGCCCTAGCCTAGGCTCCAGACCCATCTCTGGCAGGGAGGATACTAGGTATTGGCAGCCTCTCTGGGCAACTGCAGTCACTTACAAACCACACAGACTAGATTGGTGGGCAAACATAAGGATACATCTCTGTCTCCAATAGGATAGGAAAGGGATGGTGTTTCTTCAACCTCTCTGGGCAACTGCAGATGCTTTCAGCTCACACAAACTACGGTACTGAATACATCTGTGGCTCCATCCCCACCTCTGACATAGCAGGAGAAGGGATACTGCTCCCTCGCCCTCTCTAGGCAACTGCAGTTGCTTTTGGCCTGCACAGACTAGATTGCTTGGCACACTGGAGGCTCCATTTCCAGCTCTGGAAGGGGAGGAGGTGGCCCAGTGCTTCATAATTCTACGTGGGCAACTGCATTCAGTATTGACTAATATGACTTAGTTTGCTGCCCATACTTTGGGCTCCATCCCCACCCCAGGGAAAATTCACAAACATATGGAGGTTAAACAACACGGTCTTAAATAATCAATGGGTCAAAGAATAAACTGCAAGAAAAATCAGTAAATATTGTGAGATGACCTATAGGATACAGCAAAGGTAGTGCTGAGAAGGAAATTTATAGCCCTCAATGCTCACATTAAAAAAGAAGAGCTAAAATCACAGTTCTAACTGCATGCCTGGAGGAACTAGAAAAACAACAGCAAACTATTCCTAAATCAAGCTGAAGGAAAAAAATAATAAAGATCAGAACAGAAATAAATTAAACTGAGAACAACAACAACAACAACAAAAAACAACAGAGAGCACTAACAAAATAAAAAATTGGCTCTTGGAGAATATCAACAATATCAACAAACCCTTAGCCAGACTGACAAAGAAAAAAAGAGAAGTGATGCAAACAAATAAAATAAGAAATGAGAAGAGGGACATTACCATTGACCCTAAAGTAATCAAAAAGATCATAAAATGATACTATGAACAATTGTATGCAAACAAACTAGACAACATAGACAAAATGGACAAATTCCTAGAAACACATGAAAAAAGTCAATACCGACCCTAGAAGAAACCTATACTGACCCTCAACAAACCAATCACAATTAATGAGATAGAAGCAGTCATCAAAAGTCTTCCAAGAATTGAAAGCTCAGGATCAGACAGCTGCACAGGTGAATTCTACCAATCATTCAAAGAAGATCTAATACCAATATTGCTCAATCTTTTCCAAAAATTTTAACAGGAGGGAGCACTATCACACATATTCTATGAAGTCAACATCACCCTAACACCAAAGTCATACTATGATACTTAGAAAATTACAGACCAATTTCTTTAATTAAAATAGATGAAAAAATCCTCAATGAAATACTTGTAAACAGAATCCAAAGCACATTAAAAAAATTATACGCCATGATCAAGTGGGTTTTATCCCAGGTATGCAAGAGTGGTTCAACACAAGAAAATCAATGAGTGTAATACACCACATTAATAAATTGAAGAAAAATCACATGATCATCTCCATTAATGCAGAAAAGTCATTTGACAAAATATAGCATCCTTTCTTGATAAAAACATTCCAAAAGATAGGAATAGAAGGAAACTTTCTCAACATGGTAATGTGCATATATGAAAATCCCACAGCTAATATTGTACTCAACAGTGAAAGATTGAAAGCTTTCCTGCTGAGATGGGGAACAAGATAATCATGCCCACTATCACCACTGTTATTCAATATTGTGCTAGAAGTTCTAGCTAGAGCAATTAGGCAAGAAAAATAAAAGGCACCTAAATAAGGAAGGAAGAAGTAAAACTTACTGGTGATATGGTCCTATACCTAAAAAATTCCTTAAAATCTACAACAAAGCTAATAAAACTAATAGTAAAGCAAAGTGGCAGGATACAGGACTAATTTGCAAAAATCAGGTGTATTTCTAGACCACTAATGAGTAATTTGAGGAGGAAGTCAGAAAAATTATTCCCTTTACACTAGTGACTAAAAGAATAAAGTATTTTGGAATAAGCTTAACCAAGGACATAAAGGACCTGTATTTAGAAAATGACAAAACAATGCCAAAAGAAAACAAAGAATACCTAAATAAATGAAAGGATATTCCATGTTCAGGGATTCAAAGAATAAATATCATTAATATGTCAATTCTACCTAAACTGATTTACAAATTTAATGCAATTCCAATAAAATTCCAAGCCTTGAAATGGAAAAGCCAAATATCAAATCTATTTGGAAGGGTAATGATCCCTGAATAGCCAAAAATATCTTAAAATTGAAGAATGAACTTGGAGGACTCTCACTTCCTGACTGTAAAGCATATTACTTAGTTACAGTGGTAAAACAAAATGGTACTGGCATAAAGATAGACATATTGACCAATGGAACCAAACTGAGAATTGAAAAAATAGTTCCTCACATCTATGGTCAAGTGATTTTTGACAAGGCTATCAAACACACCCAGCTAAGTCGGAATAGTCTATTCAAGAAATGGTGATGGGAGAACTTGATATCCATAGGTAAAACAATGGACAACCCCATCTCCAACCTTATTAAAAATTAACTTAAAATGGATCAAGGACCTAATTATAAAAGGTAGTACCATAAAAGACCTAGAAGAAAATATAGGGAAATATCTTCATGATCTTGCGGTAGCAGGTGGTTTCTTAAACCTTATAACCAAAGCATGAGAAATGAAAGAAAAAATAGAAGAACAGGACTCCTCAAATTAAAACTCTTTTCTGCTTCAAAGGACTTTGTTAAGAAGGTGAAAAGACAGCCTACTCATTGGGAAAAAATCTTCAGAAACTACATATCTGATAAGGGTTTGATTTCCATGTTATCTAAAGAGATTATACAACTCAAGCATAAAAAGACATGCAAACCAATTCCAAAAAAAATGAGCAAAAGAACAGAAATTTCTTCAAAGAAGAAATACAAATGGCAAAAAGAAAAAGAAAAAAAGAAAACACATGAAAAGATGCTCAACAGCACTAGCTATTGGGTAAATGCAGATCACACCTACAATGAGATATTATTTCCTGGCATATAGAATGGTCATTATTTTTTTAAAAATCAAAACTACAAATGCTGGAGAGGATGTAGAGAATTGCAAACAATCTTTCACATTTGGTGGGAATGTAAAATGAAGGAGCTTCTGTGGAGGACAGTTTGGTGGTTCCTCAAGAAGCTAAAGGTAGAACTACCATATGACCTGGCAATCCCACTACTAGGAATATATTCTTAAGAACTGAAAGCAAGGACACACACAGACATTTGCACACCAATGTTCATAGTGGCATTATTCACAATTGCTAAAAGATGGAAAGAACCCAGTGTCCATCATCCAATGAATTGATAAACAAAATGTGGTACAAACATAAAGGGAATACTATTTAGCTATATGAAGAAAAGAACTGGGGATGCATATGACAACATAAATGAACCTTGAGAACACTAGGTTGATTGAAATTAGTCAGACACAAAAGGACAAATATTGTATGGTCTCACTAAGATGAATTAAATACAATGAGTAAATTCATGGAGTTAAACTCTACAGTATATGTTTCTCGGAGATAGCATATGGGTTGAGAGTAGGGAACTGATGCTGAATGTATGAAGAATGTTTAACAAGGGGGACCGTAAATGTGTAGAAATGGTTACAGTTGATGGTATAACATTTTAGTGAGTATAATCAACCCTGCTGATTTATAAATGTGATGGTTACTAAAAGGGGTCTTCTGGGGAGGTTAACGTCAACTGAAAGAAAGGATAATCTAGGGACTGTATAATATAGTGATTTCATTGGTGGATGATGATTGTGCTTAGCAGTACACATACAAGAATGTTCCTCTATTACAAGGTATTAAAATATAGAGCTTTATGAGAAAAATACAACTAACATAATATATAGACTCTAGTTAACAGTAATATTCTAAGGACAAGTAATGGGGGGTAGAAGTGGATATAGCACTTTCCTTTTGGAGAAATGAAAATGGCCTGAAATGGATTGAGTTGATTACAGCACAACTTTGTGATGAAACAGAGCCACTGAGCATACACTTTGGGATGGATTTTACAAGGCAGGGGATCATATAACACAATGAACCCAGTGGTGAATGTTGGACTGTGGTTAACAGTATATATATGAGAATGTTCTCTCATGAACTATAACAAATATACAATACTAATACATGAGGTTAATAATAAGATGGTTTGTGGAAAAAATACACCAAATATAAGCTATGGACTACAGATAGCAGTAATAGTATGATGATGTTCTTTCATCATTTGTAACAAATGTATCACAACGATGTTAGTAGTTGGTGGTTGGGCAAGGTATGGTAATCCTGTATAGTATACATGATTGTTTTGTTAACTCACAACTTCTCAAATAAAAAAAGAAATGAAAAAATACCTTTAGGTTACTTAACAATTCAACACGCATTCATCGATTTATGGTGTAAAATATAATGCTTCCTTCTTAAATTATTGTCATCTGCATGAGTCTTGGAAATATTTTAGGTTTCATTCATGCTTTGAGTTCCCCAAGCATATTTACTGTTAAGTTTTCAAAAACAGATTAATTTAATTCCTAAAATATTACTGGGAACTCTTGTATTTTCCTAGATTTAAAGATGTGGCTAATGACACCAACTGGGACTCATCTTACATTTCTAAATTTCTAATAGCACTATATCATCATTTCTAATAACTACAATCATTATAAGAAAAATCTGCCAAGTGTTTACATGGCCCTTGTGGACCATAATGCCCACATAATTTCCAGCAAAGTCTGAATGACTGCAGGTCTATGTTTGCCAAGTGCAGTCACAGTTTATGTCTGTGACCCCAGCATTATTATTAATCGAGTCTTACAAAAGTGCCCTAGTTTGAATGCCAAATAATATGGTCACCCTAACCAGAGAAAATATTTTATTTAGGGCTGCAAATGATTATCCACACCTCTCTAGCATATTAGATGGCAGTATGAAAATTCCTTATCATTACCTTTCTGCACAGCTGCGGGGAGTTCTTCAAGTCTCCAGATTGACCAAGAATCAATTTTCATGTTAACCTTTTTCCTTCTTAATCTTTGTTGTTTTAAAGCTTCTTCGGCTTCTGCACGGTCAGTTTCTAGACTTTTAATGAGATGGATGGCCTCTGACAGCAGTGTTTCCATTTCCTGTTTTAATTCTGGACACTTCTCATCTTAAAAATAGGAATATATACTCACATTTGTTAATGAATCAGCCTCTAAACTGGGTGGTAAGAAGATGGGTCTTAGCTGTATCACTATTCTTTTATATATTTAATATTAAATATTCAGTAGATTTAAATGCATTATATAATGAATAAGCCTTTTAAAATGGTTTTTATTATAATGTAATCATAACATTGACTATATAACCTTTGAAGACAGATTTTTAAATTACCATTTTATAAAATATTTAAAATAGCTACATCTCAACCAGTATCTTCATGAATATATTCATTTCAGGGAAAAAAAAAACCATAGCCCTATTCACAAGCTATATTAATTGTATTTTAGAATTTTATTTTTAAATATGCTTGTGTTTCCTCCCATTCTATGTGAAAATGAAATCATGATTAAATCAAATAAATATTGAAATTTTTCAGATGAGTCCTAGAAATAACATGCTTTATATTATTCAATCCTATCAGATAATAACTTCTTTATTTAGATTTGGGAGGAGTTCATTATCATGTCTAAATTCTGTTTATTCAGTTTATAGTACAAATTAATCCTTTCATGAGAGATAAGTGTGATTCCTGGGATATGGTTTAATGTTAATGAAATAACTGATATGGATATTTATTCATTTACTTATGCAAGAAATGTGTATAGATCCTATTATGTCCTACGCAATATGATCAGCCCTGGAGATCAGTAAGCAAGACTGATATGGATCTCATCATATGAGCCATATCACTCCAGGCTTTTGTCAACGTTTGACATGACAAGAATATACAAACAAAAAGTGTCAGAAAACTAAGACCACTTAAGGAGATGAGGCTAGAGCAAAAACAGTAAAACTGTTTCAAAAAGAAAGGCGACTAATACAATTTCTTGCTTTGTTTTGTTTTGCTTTTGGACAAGAAAGACAATGGTTTTCTGCTAGAAGGTAGTATGACATAATGGTTATAAGTGCAAGCTCAGTAGTCACAGATTCTACTTCTAACCTAGTGGACTTTTCAAAAAAATTCAGTATGCTGTCTGTCAGACAGAATTCTTGTAAAACAGGTTTCTCCATTTTAGTAAATAAAAATTATCTTTCTTAGGACTGGCCCTTTATGTGGTCTCTTTGAGTTTATTGATTTGTCAAATTCTCTCAAATCCTGGACATTTTAGATTGTTAGTTATTTAATCTTCATGTAAGTACACTTCTTGAGCATTGTTTTCTGCAGAGAACTTATTAGTCACTCAATTTCTATAACCAGATTTCGGTCTGAAATATAAGAAGAAACTAAGACCACTTATAATTAAAGTAATACTGATTGGACATGTATGTGTTTTACCAAAGGTATTCATTATGTTTATTTAAGTTGTCTTTCACATTATGCCTATAATAACATTATCGAATAAATCCTGTAAGTATGTATAGCTTGTAGAGGCTTCAATTCATTGTATTTAATCTCTCTCTCATATTTTTCCAGAATACCATATCAATTATATTTCCTCCTTCCTAATGAGTAAATGAGCAACCACTTGCAATTTTTTAAATATATGTACTTAATTACAGTAGATTTTCATAACGGTATTATTTTGTGTTTTAGATTCAAATGTATACATTTATAATAAACATAACTACACTATTTTTTTTACTATTAGTTCATTATTCTAGCCTAACAAGATTATTTTGAACTGTAATAGAGTTTATCAATATATTTAACTTTTCTTCCAGAATCTGTCATGTGAAAACTTTAAAAATAATGATTGAGGTTTCATCCTTATCGTAGAAACAAATATTAAAAAGAGAAATAGTAAAAACAGCCCTGCCATGAATGTGAGCTTTCAATAACAACAGTTTTTTGTTTTAAAAAACACCTTGTGTTTATTAGCCCTCTTTCCCTCACAGTATTTAGCAATGTATTTTTGCATACCAGGGGGTGTAGGAATTGTTTAATATAATTCCAAGAATATATTCAAATATATTGAAGCAATGTTAACACAAACTTAAAATCAGTATATAAAATATTGTATGCTTTGTAAATTATGACAATAATATTAATGACAACTTATATGAAAACTAGAGCTAAGATGTTCAGTATATAGCCATAAACTACATATGGCCATTTATATAGAAATACAAGTTAATTAAAATTAATTTAAACTTAAAAATTCGGTTTCTCTGTTGCAGTAGCCACATTTCAAGTACTTAATAGTTATATGTGGTTAGATGCTAATCTATTGGACAGCAAAAATATATACTTCAGTAATCAGAGAAAGTTCCACTGGACAACACAAAAAGCAGTTAACTTCTTGAGAATTTGGTAGGGATCATTATATATTCAAGACCTAGACCATTATTTGGTATATAATAGCCATTATTTAATATTTGCTGAATGAATACATAATGAAATGATAGGGGGATCTTTTAATAGACACACAAGAATTAGAAAAACCCTAAATTTAATTATTGAGAAAATTAGAAAACTATTAAAAGAAAGGTCCATAAGCTATTAACTTTTATTTTATTTAAGTGTAATTAGCAATAAATATGTGGAAAAATTTTACCTCCCACTTCTTGGATTTTGACCTCTTTCACTTGTAAATCAATACCTTCTTTCAGATCTTTTGTGGAAGAAATTATGCTCCTACATAAAGTAAGAGAAGCAATCAATTAGTAAAGGAAGGCTGTACTTAAAATTAGTAAAACAAATTTAGGTGATGTTCCTACACTTGGGTGCCCTTATTCTTAGTTACTCTGGTAAAGTTCCCCAGGCCCATTTTTTGTTTGTTTGTTTGTTTATTTGTTTGTTTGTTTAGGAGGATTGAAACCAGGACCTACTAAATGGAAAGCAAGCACTCAACCACTGAGCTACACCTGCTCCACTTATGCTAGATTTTAAATGCTTACAGTAAAACTTAATATACATGTTTACCAACTATATAGGAGATTAATAAAGCAAAATATTAATAGGTAATACATTTTAAACTTAATGGTAAATTAATACAAAAATTTATTACAATGGTCTTAAATTTTTCAAAGGAGTGTTAAAATGGGAATTTCTTTTTTTAAGAAATTGCTTTTGTAGGAGAGTGTTGCTGTCAGAAAAAAAGGAAGAACAATATGGATTTACTATATCTCTGATTTCAGTTTAGCAATTTCTGAGGAACCAATATAAAACAAGGAGTAAACATACCATTTTGAATCTGAAGCTGGTTTTCTGTAAGTTTTTAGGAAAATGTCCAAAGTAAAATGTTATCTCTTTTCTAAAGATTCTTTTTAGCTAAAGTTGTATTTGTTAAACAACAAAATATTTTCATTATTCGTAGTTCTTGTCCTATTCTAGAATCCTAGGTTGTTCTTCATTGTATTTAACAAGGTATTTTTCCTTGATAGAAGTTATGAGAAAATATTTATCAACATCAAGGCAGTTTCCTTTTTTAATTTTAATAAAATCATTATCTTTTTCTTATTAAAGAAATATTAAAAATTAATGCCAGAAAGTTGTACATAGTAAAAATCATAAAAATAATATAAGATAATGATATCCGTTAATTCTTTGCAGCGATAACATAAAACATATGTTCTAGTGATATTCTAATTTTTATAAAATTAAGAGTCCTGTAATTTTACATTCTGCATTAATTACATAACATTATTGTCATATTTGACTACCATTAAATATCCTAATGGCTAAATAATTTTTTTTTTCTTTCCTTCTTTCTTTTTCCTTCCCCCAACCTCCCACCCTGCTGTTTTTTGTGGGAGTTTTTTGCTGTATGATCTTCTGTATCTATTTCTCTTTTTTGTCTTCACTGGGATTTGACCCTGGGGGCCTCTGATGTGGAGAGATGTCACTTGCACCACCTCAGTTCCTGGTTTCTGCTGCTCTTCACCTTGACTCTCCCCTTCATCTCTCTTTGGTTGCATCATCATCTTGCTGCACGACTCACTTGAGTGGGAAATGGCTCACTGCTCAGGCACTCACATTGGCATTCAGCTCGTCATGCAGGCACTTGCATGGGCACTAGGCTTGCCATGGCGGGCACTCAGCTCGCCATGTGGACACTCGCACAGGCATTTGGCTCACTGAATGGGCACTCAGCTCGCCATGCGGACACTCACACAGACATTTGGCTCACCGCATGGGCACTCAGCTCACTGCGCAGGCACTCACACAAGCACTCGGCCCACCATGTGGGCACGATTATTTTACCAGGAGGTCCCAGGGATCAAATCCAGGTCCTCCCATATGATAGGTGGAAGCCCAATCACTTGAGCCACAGCCGCTTCCCCTGAATAGTTTTTAATCATACTAGTACCCTATTTAGGAATGCCTGACAATTGTGAGTTTAGGGAAATAATCATTATATTTTCCCATTATTTTTCATCTTCATTTTATAAATACATTTCCAATCAGTGAGATCATACAATATTTGTCCTTTTATGTCTGTATTATATTCAACATTACATCTTCAAAGTTCATCAATGTTGTCAAATGTATTGACTTCATTCCTTTTTATAGCTGAATAGTATTTCATTGTATGTATAAACCACATATTATTTATCCATTCACCAGTTGGTGGACATTTGGGTTGCTTCCATCTTTTGGCAATTGTGAACAACATGG
This sequence comes from Dasypus novemcinctus, assembly GCF_030445035.2. Classification (NCBI taxonomy): domain Eukaryota; kingdom Metazoa; phylum Chordata; class Mammalia; order Cingulata; family Dasypodidae; genus Dasypus; species Dasypus novemcinctus. The sequence goes on from NC_080688.1 coordinate 48,967,745, forward strand.
CCATGAACATCAGTGCGCAAATATCTATTCAAGTCCCTGCTTTCAATTCTTTTGGGTATATTCCTAGCAATGGGATTACTGGGTAATATGGTAATTCTATATTTAACTCTCTGAGGAACCACTGAACTGTCTTCCACTGGGGCTGCACAGTTTTACAATGCCACCAGCAATAAATAAACCATCTCTATTTCTCCACATCCTCTCCCAACACTTGCTTTTTTTCCATTTTTTAAATAATAGCCTTATTAATGGGTGTGGAATAGTATCGCACTGCAGTTTGATTTGCATTTCCCTGAAAGCTAATGATGTTGAGCTTTTTTTATTGTGCTTTCTGAACAACTGCATCTCTTTACTCCCCTGATCTTTAACACAAACTATATGGTATAGCAAATTATTACACATAATTAAGCCCACATTTGTATGTTGATTTCAAAAATTCAATTTTTTCTTAAATAAATTGTTTATACTAAGATAAAATTTGCATAACAAAATTAACAACGTTAATGTGTAAAAAATCAGTGCATTCATAATGTTGTACATGCCTCACCTCTATCCAGTTCTAAAACATTTTCATCACCCAAAAGGGAAACCCCATATCAATTAAGTAGTTCTCTCCCTCCTCTACCTCACCTCACCCAGACCCTCATAAGCACTAATATGCAGTTAGTCTCTATGATTTTACCTATTCTGGATAATTCATGTAAATGGAATCACACAATATGTGACCTTGGTATCTGGCTTCTTTCAGTTAGGATAATGGTTTTGAAGTGCATCCATTAGTAGCAAGTATTAGTGAGTCACTCCTCCTCCTGACTGAAAATCATTCCATTGTATGGATATAACACAGTTTGTTTATACATTCATTAATTAATGGAAATTTATGGTTTTTTTCCATCAAAAGCTGGAAAAGATGGCTTTTGTATATAGTGATGAAATGTACATTCCTGTACAAGTTTTGGTTTGAAGAACAATTTTGAGTTATTTGGGTATATTACACAGGCATCAAAGAGTTGGGCCTTTGGTAACTAGATGTTTAACTTTTTGAGTAACTGCAATACTCTTTTCCACAGTGGTCAAACCATTTCATATTCTCATTAGCAATGTGCAAGGGTTCCAGTTTCTCAACATCCTTACCAACAATTGTTATTGTCCATCTTTTATGTTATAACTATCCTAGTGGTTGTAAAGTGAACTCATTATGGATATGACTTGCATTTCCCTAATGATTAATGATGCTGAGTATCTTTTCATGTATTGGTGGCTATTTGTATATCACCTATGGAGAAAAAAAGCCAATTCAAGTCCTGTGCCCATTTTTCTTAACTGGGCTATATGTATTTTTGTTGTTGAGTGGCAAATGTTCTTTATATATTGTGGATATTCTTATCAAATTACAATTTGAAATTTTCTCCCATTCTGTAGGTTGTCTTTTTATTTTCTTGATCATGTACTTTGATGCACAAAGGATTTCAATTTTGATGAAGCATAATTTATCTACATTTTCATTTTCTTTTGTTGTTTTTGCTTTTGCCATATCTAAGAATCCATTTCCAAATCCAAAGTCATGAAGATTTGCCTCTACGTTTTCTTCAGAGAGTTTTATGGTTTTAGCTTTTACATTGAAATGACTTTGGTTATTTCAAACAAATAATGGTGTGAGACAGGGACTCACATTCATTATTTCGCATGTGACTATGCTGTTGTCCGAGTACCATTTACTGAAGAGATTATCCATTGAATGAATGGTTTTGGTACCCTTGTCAAAAATCAATTGACAATAAATAAAGGGGTTATTTCTGGAATCTTAATTAAATTGCTCTACATTTTTTATCCTGATGCCTGTATCACATTCTTTTGATTACTGTAACTTTACTGAAAGTTTTGATATCAGGAAGTGTGAGCCTTCTGACTTTGATATAAAGGGGGTGTGAGCTTTCCAACTTTGTTTTGTTGTTGTTGCTAATTTTTTCTAAGATTGCTTTGCCTATTTGCAATTTTATATAAATTTTAGGATAAGCTTTTCCATTTCTGGCAAATTGATCTATAGAATTAATTCTTTTTTAAAATACATTTTTATTTATTTTTAAAAGATATATAGATCACACAAAATATTACATATGCTCCACTCCCCACACCCCACACTTTTCCCACAAAAACAACTTCTTTCATTAGTGTGATACAGTCATTGCATTTGATAAATACATTTTGGAGCACTGCTACACAGCATGGATTATAGTTTACATTGTAGTTTACACTCTCTTAGAATTAATTCTATAGATCACATTGAATAGTACTGGCATTCTAACAGTATTATGTATTCCAAACCAAGAATATGGGGAGTCTTCCCACTTATTTAGGTCCTTTCCATTATATTCAGTGATGGTTCATACTATAAAGTGTACTTCTTTAGTAAAATTTATTCCTAGAAATTTTTTTCTCTTTGAAGATATTACAAATGGAATTGTTTTCTTAATCTAATTTTTAGTTTGTTCATTTCCAGTGTATAAAAATACAACTGATTTTTGCATGCTGATCTTGTGTCATGCAACCTGATTGCATTGCATTATCTCCAATAGTTTTTGTGGGGGTTTGCATCCTTTAGAATTTTCTATATTTAATATCACGTCATTTATGGATAAGGATAATTACACTTTTCTCTTCTGCTATAGATGCCTTTTATTTATTTTTCTTCTTTCCTAACCGCTCTGGCCAACATTTCCTGTATAATTTTGAAAAAAATTGGCAAAAGTAGCCATCCTTCTTTTGCTACAGATCCTAGGTGGAAAATTTTCAGTCTTTGCCACTGAAGATTTTTCATTACATGCTTTATCATGTTTAGGAAGATTCCTTCCATTCCTATTATTTTTAGTTTCTTCTTCACTAAAGGGTGTTGGATTTTGTCAAATGATTTTCTGTGTCAGTAGAGATCAAGTGGGATTTTTGCTTCATTTTATTAATGTGATATATTATATTGACTTGTATTTTCAACCACCATTTTATTCCTGAGATAAATCCCATTTAGTTGTGGTATATAGCCCTTTTATTATGCCACAGGATTCAGGTTGCTAGTATTTTGCTGAGGATTTTTGCATATATATTCTTAAGGCATATTGGTCAATAGTTTTCTTTTCTTGTGATGTTTTTATCTGGCTTTGATATCAGCATAATCATGAATTCATAGGATAGGTTAGTAAATTCCCTCCTCGTCTATTTTTTTTTTTTTAAGAATTTAAGGACTGGTATTAATTATTTTTTAATATTTGGCAGAATTCATCATTGATCAGTGAAGCCATCTTGTCCTGGGCTTTTCATTATTGGGAGGCTTTTGATTACTGATTCCATCTCTTTACTTGCTATAGTTCTGTTCAGATTTTCTAGTTCTCCTTAAGTCAGTTTATTTATTTATTTATTTAAAGACTTATTTTTTATTTATTTTCTCCCCTTCCCTCCCACCCCCAGTTGTCTGCTGTCTGTGTCTATTCGCTGTGTGTTCTTCTGTGACCACTTCTACCCTTATCAGCGGCACCGGGAATCTGTGTTTCTTTTGGTTGGGTCATTTTGTTGTGTCAGCTCTCCATGTGTGCAGCGCCATTCTTGGGCAGGCTGCACTTTCTTTCGTGCTGCATGGCTCTCCTTTACGGGGAGCACTCCTTGAGTGTGGGGCTCCCCTACACGGGGGACACTCCTGCATGGCAGGACACTCCCTGTGTGCATCAGCACCATGCATGGGCCAGCTCCACACGGGTCAAGGAGGCCCGGGGTTTAAACCGCGGAGCTCCCGCGTGGTAGGCGGACGCCCTATCCATTGGGCCAAGTCCGCTTCCCTCCTTAAGTCAGTTTAGGTAGTTTTTGTATTTCTAACATTTTGTCCATTTCATCCAGGTTATATGATTTGTTGTACTATTGTTGATTACATTTACAGCTATGAATTTTTCTCCAAGTGATGCTTTCACTGCTTCCCCTGAGTTGTGGCTTATTGTGTTATCATTTTCATTTATCTTTAAGTACTTCCTAATTTCATCTGTAATTTCTTATTTGATCCATTGACTGTTTGAGAATGGATTGTTTAATTTCCATATATCTGTTGTCTAGTTTTCTTTCTTTTCCGATTTTCCTTCTGTTTCCATTTCATTTAATTTTACTGAGTCAGAGTAGATAATTTACTTGGTTTCACTCAATTTAATTTCATTGGAATTAATTTTGTGGTCTGGTCTATCATGAAGATGTTCCATGTGTATATAAGAATTATGTGTATTCTGCTGTTGTTGAGTAGAATATTTTATACTAGTCATTTAGGTCTATTTTTTTATATTGTTAAATCTTCTGTTTCCTTTTTGACATGCTTTTTAATTTATTTCCATTATGAAAAGTATAATAATGACATCTTCAAATATCACTCGAAACTCTCATTTCTTCAATTATGGTAGCTTTTGCTTCACATATTTTGGGGTATGTTGTTAAATGCATAAATGTTAATAATTCTATTATCTTCTTGAAGGAGTGTCCTTTTAATAGTCTCTTGTAACAGTTATCTCAAAATTTGACTGAGATTAGTATACTTATTCCAGCTTTCTTTTGGTTACTATTTGCATAGAATATCTTTTTCTATCCTTTCACTTTCAAATTAGTTGCCTATAAAGAGTAAAGTGAGTCTCTGGTAGATTGCACAGAGTTGGGTCATGTCATTGTGTCCTTTTTACCCCTCTTAGGCTTTTAACTGTAAAGGTTAATCCATTTTTATTTAAAGCAATTAATGATAAGGAAGGACTTCTTCCATTTTGCCATTTGTTTTCTATATTTTTTATATTTTGTGTTCTATTATTGTATTACTGACTTATTTTGTGACTGATGGTACTACTAGTGAATTTTTTGTAATTCCTATCTTAGTTATTTTTCTGTACAATTTTAGTTTTATATACTGTGGTTTATATACTTACCTATGAAGTTACCTTTACAATTGTTCTTTATCTATTTCTATGGTTTCCAATTACCATCAAGTTTCCTTTCATTTCAGTGCTCCTTTAAGTACTTCCTATAGGATAGATCAACTAATGATGAACTAACTCAGTTTTGATTTATCTGTAAAGTCTTAATTTCTCCTTTATTTTTGAAGGATAATTTTGCCAGATACAGAATTCTTGGTTTACTTTTTTTCCCACTAATTTATATATGCTATCCCCACTGTCCTCTAGCCTCAAGGTGTCTTGACAATAAATTGTTAATCTTTATGAGGATTCCATGTGCACGTTGAGTTTCTTCTCTCTTGCTGCTTTCAAGACCCTCTCTTTCAGCAATTTGACTATAAATATGTCCTGGTGTGGCTCTTGAGTTGATGCTGCCTGGAGTTTGCTGAATTTCTTAGATTTGTAGATTCACGACTTTCATCAAACTTGAGAAGCTTCAGTAATTATTTCTTCAAATGTTCTTTCTGTCTCTTTATCTCTCTCCACTCCCTCTAGTACTGCCATTATGTGCATACTGGTACTAACGATGGTGTCCCATGGATCTCGTAGGCTCTGTTCATTTTCCTATTCCTTTTTCTTTCCATTCCTCAGACTAAGTAATCTCAATTGGCCTAAGTTCAAGTTCTTTTTTCTTTTTTATTCTATTAGCTGTCTCCCTTTATTGGCAAATCATAAGTGCAAGTTCTTTGATTCTATCTTCTGCCTGCTCAAGTGTGATGTTGAACTCCTCTAGTGAATTTTTCTTTTCACCCATTGTATTTTGAGCTCCAGAATTTCAATCTGCTTCTTCTTTTATATTTTTACCTCTTATTTATATTCTCTATTTTTAATAAATAATTATCCTATGTTTTTGTATTTCCTTATCTATAATTTCCTTTAGTTCTTTGAATAAATTTCAGACAGTTGATTTAAAGTCTTTGTCTAGTAAGTCCAATGTCTGGTTTTCCTTGGAGAATTTTTGTTGAATTATTATTTTTCACATGAATGAGCCATAATTCCTTTTTCCTTTGCCTGCCTCATAATTTTTTGTTGAAAATTATTTTGCACATTAAAATATGACACCTCTGTATATCAGATTTCCTGCTCTCACTGGGGCTTGTTGTTGATTCCCGCTGTACATTGTTCTTGATCATTTGTATAGTGACTTTTCTAAATTGTTTTTGTAAAGTCTGTATTCTTTGTGTGTAGCCACTGAAATTTGTGTGACATTAGCCCATTAATCAGCCTGTGTTTACAGAGATCACTTAAACACCTAAATTCAGAAATGAACAAGAAAGACAGAAAAAAGAAAAAAAATTACTCTCCCAGTTTTATTAGATTGGCTTGTGTTGTGGCCCTTCTATGCTTGTCAGGCTTTTTACAACTCTGCCTTGGCCTTCATTTCATGTCATTTGGGTCCTAAAGTTCAGCAAGTGGTGAAGGCTTAGTGTCTTCACAGGCCTTTCCTGAACATGCATCCAGTCCTCATCATGTATGTGGTCTTCACTATTTCTAGGTATATATGGGAGCTTTGAAAAGTCATTTCCCTAAAAATGTCTTTTTTCAATCTCTTCCTTCCAAGGCATTTTTTTGTTCTGCTATTGCTTGTCTCAGCTGTTATGTATAAGCTGCAAGTGGCTGCCTCAGCAAATGATTCTGCCAAAAAAACCCACAAAAAAACAAAAAAACTGCCCAGGAAGCCACCCCAGCCCTGGAATTACTGCGAGTCTGATAAAACAAAGGCAAGTCATTTTGCTGATCATTCAGGGCACTGGCAGACAGGTCAAAACTCAAGCATAATTATTTGAGAATAAATTCCATATTATTTCTCCTGGTATCAGTAATCTGTGACACACATACTGACACACATACTATGAAGACAGCCACCAAAAATCCATGGGATGGGGGAAGGCAAGTGGGCAATTTAAAATGCCACAGCACTGTCTTAGCAAAATGGAGCAGCTCTTTCTTCCTTAATCTTTGCTGAGGTTGTTGTAAGTTTTTGACTAGATTCCAGTGTTCTGCAAAAGTTGATTCTGACAGTTTTTGCCCTTAATTTCTTGTCTTTGCAGAGCATCACAAACCAAGAAATCCCTATTTTGCCATTTTGAGTGATATTCTAGTTCTTATATTTTAAAAAATACAATTAAATATCTGATGTGAAAAATCCTGCTTTCAAGTTCCTGCTCTATTTAAAGGAAAACTCTTCTGCAGCAGATTATCAATAATTACAACACAAAAGCTAAATAATAAAAGCATGAAATATTCTTACCATTCTTCAAATGAAGTTTCAAACTGCCAAAATAAAAGATTGCAGTAAAAGTCAAATTTTATTTTTCATGAAAAGTACATAAATGTAACTTTCACTCAAATTCACTAATAAAGTCATTAGTATTCCACATACGCTACTATATTTCTGTCAAATTTAACTTTCTGTTGTTTCCCAAACTGATATATACTTTCATACCTATTCTTCTACCTTTATAATTTTATCCACCTAATTGTTCTCTTCCTAAATTTATGTGTTTCTAAACTAACCCCTTCTTCATTAATGCCAGTTCATATACTATTTCCACCCAAAAGACTTTTCACAAAGTTGGAAGTATATGACATCCCATTGGATTTTAATATATTACCAACCAAAGGGCAATACACACAAAATTATATGTGTATTCATAAATATTTAATGTTCCCTAGTATTATCCACCTTCTGTGTATACAATCCTTGGATGGGACCATGGTCTACAGATACATTCTCATGATCCCTTGAGCAGTAGGATGTGACATAATTACCAAAAATGCAAGGTCTATATAATTAGAACACCATAAGTTTCATAGATGATCTCCAATTTAAGATAATAAATTTAGACATACATGATTACTTCCTTTTTATTTCCAAATCACACAAAAATTAAAATATCTGGAAAAATATGTGCATGTGTATATATATGTGTATATATAAATACACAACAGATTCATCAGAATACATATTTTAGAAGAAGTCTCTCAGACATAGAAAGTGAGCAAAGTAGACTGGTTATGAAAACAGAGTCCAAAAAAAATGTTCAACTCAGGGAAGTGGATGTGGCTCAAGCAGTTGGGATCCATTCTACCATATAGGAAGTCTAGGGTTCATCCCAGGGCCTCCTGGTGAAAGCAAGCTGGCCTGCACAGCAAGCTGGCCCAAGCAGAGAGCTGGCCCACACAGAGTGCTGGCCTGTGCAGCGAGCTGGCCTGAGCCGAGTCCTGACACATGCAGGAGTGCTGGCTCATGAGGCAATCTGGCCCAAGCAGAGAGCTGGTGCAGCAAGATGATGCAACAAAAAGAGACACAGAGGACAGACAATAAGAGATGCAGCAGACCAGGGAGCTAAAGTAGCACAAGAGATTGAGCACCTATCTCCCACTCTGGAAGGTCCCAGAATCGGTTCCCAGTGCCACCTAAGGAGAAGACAAGCAGATGCAGAAGAATGCACAGCAAATGGACTAAGAGATCAGACAATGGGGGTGAAGGGGAGAAATAAATAAATCTTAAAAAAAAACATGTACAACTCAAAACAAATTAGATTCTATCAGTATCTTCTGGCTGGCTGGCAATCTTTGGAGCCCCTTGGCTTTTCCATCATATGGGAATACAAAAAGGCAGTGTCTTCTACTTTCTCTTCCAAATTCTATTAACTTCCATCTTCCAGTTACTCCCTAAGACTTTTCCTTCTGTGCCCAATTTCCTTTGCTTATAAAGACTTCAGCCAATTAAGCCCACTCTCACTCAGTGTGGACACACCTTACCTAATATCTTCAAAGATCTTATTTACAAAGATCTTATTAACACCCACAGGACCAGGAGTTAGGACATGAAGCTGCCTTTTGGTAAGGGTATGACTCAATTCCCATCAGACACCCTTTCAGGTTAGGGAAGAGGGTTCTCTCTGCAGCTTATGAGGAATTACCAGGGTGGGGAGAATCAGCAGGGGATAATCAAAGTAAATAAATGAAGGCTCTCTGTGAATGAGGTGGTCAGTCTTACTGCTTTTCCTCCTCAGATGCAAGATACATGGCTGAGAATTTGCCGTTTAGTTGCTGCCATAAGAGAGCATCTCTCTAACTACATTGAGAGTCTGTCTAATATGCTGCTAACAACGGAAGTTATGGTATAGGGAGAAACAAAATAGAGCCAGGCAACTAGTGGAATTTCACAATGGGCATAAACAGGTGGGTGAAGGAAAAGAAAGGCAGATTCATCTAGCAGTGAAACAGTCGAAGGTGCTACAAATTCAAATGTGAGCTTATTTCAGCAAAAGCAGAGGCCCCTAAATGTCATGCCTGAACATATAACTTCCTACCTACAAAGAGCCCAGTAATATTTTCTACTTGACAGATAAAAGTCTTTAGTGTAGGCAGACTCCAACAGCTACCTCCCCCCCCCCCAAAAAAAAAAAAAAACAAATAAGGGAAACGGACTGGCCCAGTGGTTAGGGCATCCGTCTACCACATGGGAGGTCTGCGGTTCAAGCCCCAGGCCTCCTTGACCCGTGTGGAGCTGGCCCATGTGCAGTGCTGATGCACGCAAGGAGTGCCCTGCCATGCAGGGATGCCCCCGTGTAGGGGAGCCCCACGCGCAAGGAGTGCACTCCGTAAGGAGAGCTGCCCAGCGCGAAAGACAGTGCAGCTTGCCCAGGAATGGTGCCGCGCACACGGAGAGCTGACACAAGATGACGCAACAAAAAGAGACACAGATTCCTGTGCCGCTGACAATAGAAGTGGACAAAGAAACAAGACGCAGCAAATAGACATAGAGAACAGACAACCGGGGTCGGTGGGGGGGGGGGGGTGGGGAGGCGGGGAGAGAAATAAATAAATAAATCTTTTAAAAAAAAAGAAAGTAAAAAAAATATATATAGCAAACAGTAAACAGTCCGGGGCTTTGTTTATATACACGAAGTACAATGAAGAGTATACAAATATTTGAAGAAAAAATTAGAGCATGGAAAATAAGAAAATTTACTTCAAACATAATCAGAATAGTGGAAGGAACAAAAACAAATGAAATAATAAAGTCAAGGCCTAAATATAAACTATGATTTCAATCAATCTTGGAATGTGAGAGAAAAGTACCCATTTGACCTTGACTCTTAGAATAACGTCATGCAAGTGATGGAGAAACAATGCCATATAATTACATTTCTTCCCTTTAGGTCCAACCACAATCTTTCTATTATTTTAAATGCTCTTTATTGGTTTTTACTTTTGATTCAAATTTTAAACCAAGTAGAAAGGACCTAATTTCAATTTTCAGAATAGAATATAATTGTTAAAGCATCCCAATATAAACATCTTGACTGCTATGACCAAAGCTGAGAAGTGATGAAGAGGGGAAGGACATAGAAATATAATTATTTTCTCATCCCACAGAAAGTGAAACCAATCCTCTTTAATGTAGAAGATACATAAATAGAAGTTTAATTATATTTATTTAGAGTAAAAATGGAAGAGGAAAAGACTTGTTTTAATTTTGTGTCATTCTATTATTAAATTATTTTTGTGAGAAACATACCCTCCATTATAATTTTTTATTTAATTTTTTAATTATCTTTTTAAAATTAATAGATCACATAAAATGTTACATTAAAAAACATGAGGTTCCCATATACCCCACTCCCCACCTCCCCACCCCCACCATTTTTAATTGTATTTTTTGAAGACACATAGATCACAAAAAATGCTACATTAAAAAAATTTAAGAGGTTCCCATATAGCCCACATACACACACACCCCACTCCTCACACACCAACAACCTTCTCCATCACCACGGTACATTCACTACACCCAGTGAACACATCCTGGAGCACCACTGAACCACAACAATAATAGTTTACATTGTAGTCTACACTCTCCCCCAGCACATTCAGTGGATTATGGCAAGATATACAATATTTAGCACCCGTCCCAGCAATATTGTTCAGGCAATTCCAAGCCCGAAAATGCCCCTACTTCACACCCCCTTCTTCCTCTCCCTGCCCCCAGCAACCACCGTGGCCACTTTTTCCACATCAATGCTACAATTTCTTCCATTATTAGTCACAATAGTTCTATAGTAGAATATCAATAAATCCATTATAATTTATTTACAATTAAGGACTCATTTCCAATGGAGGCTAAGCAACTCAAGTTACAATAGCTTGCATTTGAAACGCAGACAATAAAACTGGTCAAATAGTTCCCCATAAAAGGAAAAAGAAAAGTAAAGGAATTGAACACTCATTTATATAGATAAAATGTATAAAATTAATCAATAGCATATATAAAGACAGTTCTTGTTCCTGGTGGAAAAACACTTAGATTGCCCGAAATATAAGAATTCCCTATCTTCATAAAAATGTCTGATAGAAGAACACATAAAAATAATTAACTGTTCAGTATTAGGATCATGAAAATGATTAAGGCAAGATGGCATCGGTTTAAGTGGGCACTCACCACCTCTCTTGCAAAAAATGGCTGAGAAGGAAGATCCTGTCTGAGTGAGCAGATTTGGGGATCCACAGTTAGAAGGCTTCAGGGCATCGATCTAGAGGGAACAGCACAGAGATAAAAAGCCCAAGGGAAAACCATGAGTTTCTTGTCCTGGTGGCTGGAAACTGCAGGCCACGTTCAAGGCAAAAAGCCACAGCAAACCCCCTGACTCTAACCAGTCACCAAAGGGGAGAGAACATTCTCCATGAGTAAGAGGGTTCTGATGAAGGGTGGCGAGGAAAAGGTTTCATTTCTGTTGCTTTGGTTACCTGGACCCCCTATGAACTTTAGGGAGCATACCACCTGGCAAGAGGTGGACTGGGAGGAAGGGAGAGGACAATCTGCTCAAGCAGTCTGATTTACCTAGGTACTGGGAAAAACTGGGAAAGAGGAACATGGGCTGGGAGAAGATGGAGTCAGGCAATTGCCTGGTCCAGTGCTGAAAACGATCAAATTCCAACTCTGCTGTCACTGCTGTCGGGCGGCCCGCCGCAGGCGGCGGGGTTCAGTTGACTCAGGGAGAGCTGCCGGGGGGCCGGAGGCCCTTTGAGCCAGCAGCAGGCGGCTCAAGGTGTGGTGGGGATGCGTAGCGCGGTGGAAGAACGCCACGGAGACGAGGACTGTGCGCAGGTCTACTTTATTGAGGAAGTGCACTCGGTTATATAGGGTTGGGAGAGGAAGGGGTTACTGCTGGGGCGGGCTGGTGACGGGGTGGTGGCGGATAGGTGGGTAAGGGCAGATGGCTATGAGGTAAGCAGTGGCTATGGAGGGAGGCAGATTACATGTTGGCAATGTGGGCGGGACTGGCGGGAAGAACAGCAGCGGCTGGAGAGGGAAGATAACAATGGCTAGGAGGAGGGGTGAGGGGAGGCAGCAGCATGAGCTGCTGCTAAAAGGGGCTATAGTGTAAGGAGGTGCTAATGGTTAGCGGGCAGAGGAAGTGAGGTGGGGAACACAACTCCCCTAAGGGAATCGGGCAGTAGGAAACACTTACTTCCAAGGGCCTATTTAGGGTCCCCTGGGAGGAGGGGGAGTCTGGAAGAGGGTTGAGAGTCTTGCAGTGAGTTCAGATACCAGGGTTGCATTTGAATTTCAGAAGGGAACACAACGTGACCAGGAGAGGTGAGGGGGAATTCGATCATATAGGCTATCATGTCCTGCTGCCCTGGGAGAGAAGGCAATAAGAATAGAAAGGGGGCAGGGACAGATAGGCTCCTAATCAGCAGGAATCTACCCAACTATAAGGAGTCAAACCCGCCCTAGGGAAAGTGACTGGATAGCTCTATAGCTAACAGACCCAATGAGAAAATTTAGCTCAGTAAAGAAGTCTCCACTTTAAATATACAAGGCCCTGGCTTGATTCCCGGCTCTCCTTAGACTAGTGATCCGTTGGTTATCAAACACCCAGCTGATACTTTAGGTCAGGAACACATAGAAAATATTTTTGTATTAGCTTCTCTTGGGTTTCTTATTTTTCTTTAAAAATTTCCTTTTTTAAAATTTAACTTAGTTTACTTGCTAAAACATGATTCAAAACCTGCAGAGGGCAGGCTGCAGTGTAACTGACTGATGAACACCAGCAGGCTGAGAAGTTCCTCAGGGGCCTAAGAGGGAAGGCTGTTTTCCCTAAGTTTTTCTCTGGCTGTTCATTTTAGTGTTTGTTTTTTTTCTCCCCTCCCTTCTTCTCCCCTCCCCATTTTTCTTTTTAATTTAGTGCTGCTGTCGTGTTTCTTGTTTGCTGTGTTTCCACCCCTTCTTTTCTCCCTCCCCATTTTTTGTATACCAGCTTTGTCTACTTTTGCCATTTCTTTTTACCTTCATCTTCCTTTCTTCTGCTTTCTGTTTTTGTTTTGACAGTCCACCTCTCTTTGCTTAGTCTTCAATTTTTCTTGGTTTTATTACTATCTCCTCTATTTCCTGTTTTCTTTGTTTTTTAACTTTTTTCTTATTGCCTTTTCTTTTCTCTTCCCCTTGCTTCTTATCACTCTGACCTTTTAATTCATTGTACATATATTCCTCTATTTGGTTTTTCATTTCATTGTTTGCACCGCATTTTTTTATTCTTCATCCTCTGCACTTATTAAATGAGTTAATTATTCATTTTCCTAGGCCTTATATGTTTCCTCTTCTACCTTTTACCATTATTATTACACTAATCTTTTCCTCTTCTTACCTCTTTCTCTTTCTCTGGCCCTAATTTTCTTCTTTCAAGGGAACACAGATAAAAGCAAGGAAATAGAATAAGAGGAACAAAGTATCAAAGAGAAAAACCTATCACACACACAAAAACAGCAATGAAATAAAACCCTATAGTAGAGAAAAAAGAATCAACTGACTAAACTGATCAAGATAAAGAGATGCCTTAACACCAACAAAAAATTATAAACCCTACCAAGATACAGGGAGATATGGCCCAGTCCAATGAACAAATTAAAAACCAGGAAGAAATTCAGAATATGGAACACCTAATCAAATACCATGACCCAACTTAATAAGTGAAGGAAGAGACTAAGGATATTAAGAAGACACTGGGAGAACATACTGAAGATATTGTAAATATACATAAAAAGATAATGGATATTATGGTAATGAAATGCACAACGCAAGAAATCAAAAATACACTGGAAGCACATAACAGATTTGAACAGGCAGAGGAAAGAATTAGAGAGGTGGAAGACAGTACATATGAAATCAAACAGACAGTAGAACAGATAGATAAAAAGATAGAAAAAATCCATCAAGGGCTTAGGGATCTGAATGACAACACAAAACACTCAAACATATGCATTATAGGCATTCCAGAAGAAGAAGAGAAGGGAAAGGGGACAGAAGGAGTGTTGGAGGAAATAATAGCTGAAAACTTCCCAAACTATTGGGGGAGATGGATGTAGGATGTACATGTCCAGGAAGTGCAGCACATCCCAAACAGTATAAATCCCAACAAGCCTACTCCAAGACATATACTTGTCAAACAGCCCAATGCTCAAGACAAAGAGAGAATACTGAAGACAGCTGCAAGAGAAAAGGGAACCATCACATACAAGGGAAGCTCAATAAGATTAACTGCTGATCTCTCATCTGAAACCATGGAAGCAAGAAGGCAGTGGTATGGCATAGTTAAGCTGCAAAAAGAAAAAAAAAATCCAGCCAATAATTCTCTAACCTGTAAAGCTGGCATTCAAAAATGATGGAAATTTCAAAATATTCACAGATAAACAGAAATTAAGATGGTACGCCAATAAAAAACTTGCCCTTCAAGAAATGCTAAAGAGAATACTGCAGGTTGAAAGGAAAAAAACAAGAGAGAGAGAGTTGAAGTAGAGAGAAAGAAAAATAATTTTAAAGAGAGACATAAAAACAACATATGACATACATGAAACCAAAGAAAATATGGCTTACGCAAGTAATTCCTTGACAATAATAACACTGAATGTTAATGTATTAAATTCACCAGTCAAAGAGACACAGATTGGCAGAAAGGATAAGGAAATATGACCCATCTATATGTTGTCTACAAGAAACCCACCTTAGATCCAGGGATTCAAGAAGGCATTTATTTTTAAAAAAGAGCAAAGAAAAGGAAACAAATTTCTCAATAAGATAGAATATGGAGAAAAACAGATACACCTCCAAACTCTGCCTTTTTAGAAAGCCATTGTGTTAAGTCTTTCCTTACTTATTTGAGTACTATTGAGTTACAATTTTCACTTAGCTTTAAAAATTTTTTTTCATAGATTAAAAATGTTGATGGTGTATATTTAATACACCATTATCACCATTACACAGAACATCTTGACAAACAATCAATAAAGAAACAAAGACCTTGAATAATACATTAGCGGGTCTGGACTTAATAGACACATACAGAACACTACACCCAAATACAGTGGAACATAATTTCTTCTTGAGTACACATGGATCATTCTCCAAGATAGACCACATGCTAAGTAAGTGAACAACTCTCAATGAATTCAGAAAAATTGAAATTATACAAAGCAATTTCTCTGAACACAATGGAATGAAGTTGGAAATCAGTAAAGGACACAGACCCAGATTAGGCACAAAGATATGGAAGTTAAACAACACACTCTTAGACAAACAGTAGGTCATGGAGGAAATTACAAAAGAAATCAGTAACTACCTTGAGACAATGAAAATGACAAAATATCAAAACCTATGGGATATAGCAAAAGTTGTACTAAAGGGAAATTCATAGCCATAAATGCATATATCAAAAAAGGAGCTAAAATTGAAGACCTAACTGCACACCTAGAAGAATTAGAAATAGAGCAACAAACTAACTCCAAAGGAGGTAGAAAGAAGGAAATAAAGATTAGAACAGAACTAAATGAAATAGAAAATTTAAAAAAACACTAGAAAAAATAAAACCAAAAGCTGGTACTTCAAGATCAATAAAATTGACAAGCCCTTAGCTAGGCTAAAAGAAAAAAAGGGAGAAGACACAAATACACAAAATAAGAAATGAGGAAGTGGATATCATCACTGATTCCACAGAAAAATGGAATTTCATAACAGGAGACTTTGAAAAATTATATGCCAACAAGAAGGATAATTTAGAGGAAATGGATAAATTCCTAGAAACACACATGCAGCTCACATTGATAAAAGAGGAAATTGATGAACTCAATACACCAATCACAAGTAATGAGAGGAATTAGTCACCAAAAACCTCCCAGCTAAGAAGAGCCCAGGACCAGATGGCTTCACAGTTGAATTCTAACAAACATTCCAGAAAGAACTAACACCAATTCTGCTTAAACTCTTCCAAAAAAAAAAAAAAAATAGAAATAAAAGGAACATTGACTAACTCATTCTATAATGCCAACATCACCCTAATACCAAAGCCAAACAAAGACTCCACAAGAAAGAAATTTGCAGATCAATCTCTCCAATGAACCTAGATGCTAAAATCCTCAACAAAATATTTGCTAACTGTATTCAGCAACACATCAAATGAATTATACACCATGACCAAGGGGGTTTTATCCCTACTATGCAAGAATGGTTCAACATAAGAAAATCAATACAATACACCAAATAAACAGATCGAACAAAAAAAATCACATATTCATCTCTACAGATGCAGAAAAAGCATTGGACAAAATACAGGACCCTATCCTGATAAAAACACTGCAATGGATAGAAATAGAAGGAAACTTCCTCAACATGATAAAGGGTATGTATGGAAAATCCATACATCATATACAAGATCACATCTTGTAACATCATATACAAGAGTGAAACATCTTATACATATACAAGAAGGTAACATCATATACAAGAGTGAAATCCTAAAACCTTTCCCTCTAAGATCAAGAACAAGACAAGGACTCCCACTTTCACTGCTCCTATTTAACATTGTGTTAGAAGTCTGTGCTCAAGTGCTTAGGCAAGAAAAATATATAAAAGGCATCCACGTTAGAAAGAAAGTAGTAAAAATCTCACTATTTGCAGATGATGAGATCCTATAGATAGAAAGCCTTAAGAAATCTACAAAAAAGCTTCTAGGGCTTATAATTGAATTCAGTAAAGTCACAGGTAAGAAAAATCAGTAGCATTTCTGTACACCAATAATGAGAAATATGAGGAGGAAATCAAGAAAAAATCCCATTTACAATAGCAACAAAAAGAATCAAACACCTAGGAAAATTTAAAGATGTAAACGAATTATACCCAGAAAATTACACAACATTGTCTAAGGAAATCAAAGAAGACTTAAATAAATGGAAGAATATTCGCTGTTAATGATTGGGACGACTAAACATCATTAAGATGTCTATCCTACTCAAACCGATCTACAGATTTAATACAATCCAAATAAAAATCACCACAGAATTTTTTACCAAATTGGAAAAACTAACTATAAATTTATTTATTTGGAAGGGCAAGAGGCCCCAAATAGCCAAAGACACATTGAAAAAGAAAAATGAAATCGGAGGAATCACACTACCTGACTTTTTAACACTACAAAGCTACAGTGGTTAAAACTTCATGGTATTGGCACAAGGATAGACATACAAAGCAATGGAACCAAATTGAGAGTTCTGAAATAGATCCTCACATACACAGTCATCTGATATTTGACAAGGCCATTCAACTGGGAGAGAATGGCCTCTTCAACAAATGGTGCTTGGAAAACTGGATAGCCATATCCAAAAGAATAAAAGAGAAACACCATCCCATACCTTATATAAAAATCAATTCAAGATAGATCAAAGATCTAAATATAAGAGCCAAGACCATAAAGACCTCAGAAGACAATGTGGGGAAGCATCTACAGGATCTTGTAATAGGAAATGGTTTTATGAACTTCACACCCAAAGCAAGAGCAGTGAAAGAAAAAATAGATAAATAGGACCTCCTCAAAATTAAAGCCTTTTGCACTTCAAAAGAGCTTATCAAGAAAGTGAAAAGGGGGGAAAATATTTGGTAACCATATATCTGATAGGAGCTCAATATCCAGCATATATAGGCTGGGGAGGGTGGACTGGACAGTCCGTGGAACTGGAGTAGGGCTGGGGGAGAGAGCAGGTGAACGCTGGGGATTGGTGAGTATGTGTTTGAAACTGCAATGTTGGGGAAGCTCTTTTAGTAATATGACAAGGAAGGGTTACTGGTTTAGGGTGTTGGATGAAGTGCGCATTTTGGATAGAGTGCACCTGGGGCAGTCTTCTTGAGAATGTGCATGTGATCATTTTGTCATAGTGTGTTGTATCCGTGGGTGGAGTCTCACATAATGAGCAGGAAGGAGTTGGAATCCCATCCTGGGGAGGCCTGTTATGTTCTCAGAGGGGTGGGTGTCACTCAAGAGTATAGGTAGTTCCTAATAGGGGAGGACAGATTAGTGTGTCAAGCCCTCCGTATTTCTGCAAGTAACTGAATCTTGCCCTTCAAGGAGTGAAACCTGGTGGTCACTATGGGTCCCAAGGGGAGGGGGAGGGAGGAATAGAGTAGATGGAAAAGTGGGTGTTTAGGGGGCAATGGAAGTGTTCTGCATGATCTTGCAATGATGGATACAGGCCATGTTGAATTTCATCAAAAGTTTATAAAAGTGTATGGTCTAGAGTATAGACCATAAAGAAACCCTTGACCTTGGTTAGTGGCTATGTTTCAATATTTGTACAGCAGTTGTAACAAATGTACCATCCACATATAAAAAGGTTATTGATATGGGAAGAGGGAAAAAGGGGAGGATGTTGGGTATATGGAAGGGCCATGAGTTCTGTATGTGACTTCACTGTGACCTAAAACCTCTTTGAAGACAAAATTGAAAAAAAAGTAAGATACTGGGGAAGAAATGTAAGAAAATGGCACTGTACATACAGGACAATACATATTACAATGATGAAATGCAAAACATCAAGAAAAAAATTTATTAATATTTTTCATTATTTTTTAATATCCCAATTAAAAAATTTTTAGTTTTAATTTTTATAAATTATTATGTATTTTATTTCTTATATTTAAACTTATCATTATTATTTCATTTTCCTATTAATTGTATTCGGTGATATTCCTGGCTTTGTTTTTTAAGAAGTTTTGGACCACAGAAGGATTACAACTGTGGCAGGAGAGGATCATTGGTGTGGGGTGTCAGTGATGGGGGATACATGGGAGAAAGTTTACCTGGGCATATATATAAGGTATATAAATGAGTTTAAATATTCATGGGGGAGCTGAAAGGATATTGAATTCCCATCCTGGGGAGCTCTGCCACATTCTCTAATGGAACAGCAACAATCCCTCAAATGCAGGGCAATGACTAGTGAAGAAGGATGGTCCATTGATGGGTCATTGATATTGACAATCATGCTTATCAGCCTTTGCTCTTGAAATTGCAACTTAGCCTAGTGCTGTAGGGTGCCTAAGAGTTACCTCCTGAAAGCCTCCATGTTGTTCAGATGTGATATGGCCTCTCTCTAAGCCAATCTCAGCATATAAATGCATTACCTTCCCCCCAGTGTGGGATATGACTCCTGGGAATGAGCCTCCTAGGCACAGAGGGATTTCTACCAAGCACCAATTTACAATGCAACTGGAAAAAGACCTTGAATAAAAGGGGGAAAAGGTAAAGACCAACAAGTTTATATGGCTAAGATACTTCAAAGTAAATTGGGAGGTCATCCTAGAGATAATGCTTATGCACATCTCAGCAGGATCTCATAGACTGCCACAGTAGATACTACCTCAAATAGTGGGGCTCCTGAGTACTCTGAAGACACCTAGGTCCTAGTCATGTGAGATATATTTGCAGTTTGGAACCTCACCAGGGGCCCTACTTTGGAGTTTGTGCTCCTGAGTATGACAGAGTTGGACTCAGCTGTGACATCTCTATATGTACCTCTTCTGTCCCTTCTATTTGAACCTATAGTTGGTGCTGGAGTTAGTAGGTATACATCCAAGAGACTTGAATCTTTGGGTTGTCCATGTGCCAGCTGGGCTCTGAGCCTCAGGAGAGTTGCAACACCTACTCTACTGTTCATTGGATTCACCCAGGGCAACTAACAAGGAGGTGAGGATGGACAACCAACACACCAAGAAACCAAGAAGACTACAACTGCAAGCAAGAGAGTCCCATCCATCAGCCATATGGGATCAAGGTCCCCTCTCAATTAGAGGTGGAGTGGGTATCACCATCCCAGAATCCTCAGGATTGGGGAATAAAATATGGACTAGAGTGGATTTACTAGTATTCTACTATAGACTTATTGGGATTCTACCAAAGGAAGAAATTATATCATTGATGTGGAGACAATGGCCACTGGAGGTGCTGAAGGCAGGAAAAGGGAAAAAGAGGTGTAATATTGAGGCATTTCAGGACTTGGAATTGTCCTGAATGACATTGCAACAACAGATGCAGGCTATTATATATCCTGCCATAACCTACAGAATTGAGTGGGACAGAGTGTAAACTATAATGTAAACTATAATCTGCGTTCACTGGCAATGCTCCAAATGTGTTCATCAATTGCGATGAAAGTACCACACTAATGAAAGAATTTGTTAATGTGGGGAAGGGTGGGAGGTGTGGGGAGTTGGGCAATGGGAATCCCTTATATTTTTTTGTGAAACATTTTGAGTAATCTAAGTATCTTTTTTAAAAAAATAAAAAATATATTTTGAAAGAATCATGAAAAGGAGGATAACAGCATAACAAGGAACCTGTTCTTACTACTGTTCATTAAATTTTGTTTTGAAATTCCAAGCCAATGCAACAGGACAAAATAATAACTGTTAAGTTAATACTTAAATACTATTTTTAGATAATGTTATTTTTTAGCTAGTCAATTCAAGACAGTCAAATAAAATCTATTGGATATAAATTAAGTAAGCTGTTTTCATATAAGCAAAACTCAAAAAACATAATGAAGCAAACAATTACATATTCACTACCAAGCCTTAGCAATAAGCAAGTACTCATGAGAGATCTCTAAAATGAGAATCATAAAATACATATGGAGTAATTCACATAGAACTGAGAGACATCATGTTCCTAAAGGCAAAGATTTCATATTTAAAGATTTCTATTCTCTAAAGGTAAACATAAATTCAAAGTAATGCCAATCAAAAATCAAACTCATATTTAATAAACAACTTGTTTCTAAAATTGATCTGGAGAAATGGCCAAGAAAAAGAAAAAATCATTGAAATAGTTGCACTTACGGTCATCCAAACATAAAACAAAGCAAAAATATTTCAAATAATATGAGAGTGGGGAGAGAATACTCCAGTAAATGGTTGGAACAGATTGGAACAGAGTAGCATAAGGAGAAAAGCCTATATATCTGTAAGAATTTGGTTTCTCATAAAGTTTACATTTCAAATCAATGGATATGGACAACTTAATAAATGATATGGGGGCAAGTTAAGTAATTATTGCCTCATGCCATAAAATCAAAATTCCAAAAGTTTTATGATGCTAAACACAATATATTAACATATTAGAAATAATAAAACACTTTAATAATTTTGGTATGAGAAAGATTTTTTAGCCTATCCTCTTGGCTTTTATTAGAGAAGTTGTGGGTTTATAGAAACAATCATGCAGAAAATACAGAATTCTCAAATATTACTACACTATCAAGACCTTGCATTGGTGTGTAACATGTGTTAAAATTGATGATAGCACATTTTTATAATTGTATTATTAATTATATAGTTTAACTTAGGGTTTACTGTTTGTGTAATATAGTTCAATGAATTTTTAAAAATTTATTCTGTTACCATATATAGAATCTAACATTTCCACTTCTAATTATACTCAGATACATATTTCAGTGTTATTAATTGTACTCACAATGTTGTGCTACCATCAACAACATTCATTACCAAAACATTTTCATCATTACAAGTAGAAACCCTGTTCATTTTAAGCCTCAACTTCCCATTCTTGATACCCACTGTCCACTGGT
This sequence comes from Dasypus novemcinctus, assembly GCF_030445035.2. Taxonomy (NCBI): domain Eukaryota; kingdom Metazoa; phylum Chordata; class Mammalia; order Cingulata; family Dasypodidae; genus Dasypus; species Dasypus novemcinctus. The sequence goes on from NC_080688.1 coordinate 48,989,632, forward strand.
AGCCTGTATTATAGATTTTGACTCTATGAGTTTGCTTATTCTATTAATAATTGTTTCAAATCAGTGAGGTCACACAATATTTGCACTTTTAAGTCTGACTTATTTCACTCAACGTGATGTCTTCCAGGTTCAGCCATATTTTTTCACAGATGTCATTAATTGTACAGCTGAAAATATTCTATCATTTTATTTATCCATTCATTGGTTGATGGACATTTCAGTTGCTTCCATCTTTTGGCAATTGTGAATAATGCCACTCTGAACATCAATGTGCAAATATCTGTTTGAGTTCCTACTTTCAATTCTTTTGGTATATGCCTAGTAGTTGGATTGCCAGGTCATATGGTATTTCTATCCTTAGCTTTCTGAGGAACCACCAAAAACTGTTTTCCAGAGTATCTGCACCATTTAACATTGTGGCCAGCAATGAATGAGTGTTCCTATTTCTCTGCATCCTCTCTAACACTTGTTGTTTTCCATTTTTAAAATAGTAGCCATTCTAATGTGTGTGAAATGGTATCTCGTTGTGGTTTTGGTTTGCATTTCTCTGATGGCTAACGATGCTGAGCATCTTTTCATGTGCTATCTGGCCATTTGTATATCCTCTTTGGAAAAATGTTCAAATCTTTTTCCCATTTTTTATTGGGGTTGTTTGTCTTTTTATTGTTGAGCTTAGGATTTTTTATACATTATAGATACTAAACCCTTATTGGATACATATTTTCCAAATATTTTCTCCCATGTAGAGGTTGCTTTTACTTTCATGATAAAGTCCATTGACATGCAATAGTTTGTAATTTTGATGAAGTCCCATTTATCTATTTTTTGTTGTTGCTTGTGCTTTGGTTGTAAAGTCTAAAGAACCATTTCATAACACAAGGTCCTAAAGATGCTTCCTTACATTTTCTTCTAGAAGTTTGATAGTAATAGTTCTTATATTTAGGTCTTTGATTCATTTTCAGTTGATTTTTGTATATGGTCTTAGGTGGGGGGGGGGGGGGGTCATCCTTTTGTTTCAAATGGAGATCAAGTTTTCCCAGAACCACTTGAAATGACTATTCTTCCCCAATTGACTGATCTTTGTTCACTTGTCCAAAATGAGGTGGCTATAAATGTGAGGATTGATTTCTAAGCTATCATTTGGATTCTACCGGTCTATATGTCTGTCTTTTTGCAAGAACCATGCTTTTTTTGATTACTGTGGCTTTGTAAGTTTTAAGATCAGGAAGTGTGAGACCTCCAACTTTATTCTTTTTTTTCAGGATGGCTTTAGCTATTTGGGGCCTCTTGCCCTTCCATATAAATTTGTTGTTTGGCTTTTCCATTTCTGCAAAGGAGGTTGTTGGAATTTTGACTGGAATTGCATGTATTAAGGGTGAAAGCTTATAGTTCCAAGTCTATGAAAATGTCCAAATCAAAGCACTATGAGAGATGCTTGTTCACCAAAGTAAGTTACTGATAATCATGGCATCCTGCCCTGTGGCAAGGCAAGATGGAAGTCAACCTATACTGAGGTCTCTGCCTTCCTCTCAGGGCATACCATATCCAGAAGCTCAGTTGTGGGCAATTAGGCATATGGCTTGTCTCTTTCCTGGCCTTCTCTCTCAGCCTCAGATGTTTTTCTTTCTCCCTTTCTCAGCTGTGGGTGATCAAGAATATGACTCATGTCTTCAGCCTTGACCTGCTCTATAGGCCCAGTCTCTTGGGGACTTCTTTGCTTAGCTTTGACTGCTAGCAGTTCTTGAGTCCTCTCTCTTACATGGCCAGGTCAAAATGGCAGAGCTTCCTTTCCTGTGTGTTCTCAACTTACAGGCCCAGCAAGAGGGCAGAGACCCAACCTATGTCACACCCCAGTGACATACTCCAATCTAATCAAGTGCTCTAATCAATTTCTCTTACTGAATCTATTCTCAAGGTTCCATCTACACTGCATTTACAGTGTAGGGCACTGGAATGGGTTCGTTTATAAACTCAATTTTCTGGGGTCCACGAAAGTCAAACCAGGACAATAGAATCATATCATCTGCAAAGAAGGAAAGTTTTACTTCTTCCTTTCCAATTCAGATGCCTTTTATTTCCTTTTCTTATGTAATTGCTCTGACAAGAATTTCCAGGATAATGTTGAATAAGGGCGGTGGAGACCTGGTGTACCATGCTTGCTTCGCATGTATGAGGTCCTAGGTTCAATCCCTGGTACTTCCTAAAATAAATAAATAAATAACAGTGGTGACAGTAGTGGACATCCTTGTCTTGTTCCTGATCTTAGAGGGAAAGTTTTTAGATCTTTCACCATTAAGTAGGATGTTAGCTGTGGGATTTTCATGTTTATCATGTTGATGAAGTTTCATTCTATTCCTAAGCATTTTTATCTAGAAAGAGTGCTCCATTTTGTCAATTGCCTTTTCTGTGTCAATTGGGATGATATGTGGGGTTTTTGTCCTTCATTTTCTTAATGCAGTGTATTATATTAATTTTCTTATCTTGAACGAGCCTTGAGTACCAGGGGTAAATCCCACTTGATTTTACTGTATAATTCTCTTAATATGCTGTTGGATTCGGTTTGCTAGTATTTTGTTGAGTATTCTTGCATCAATATACATAGAGATAATGGTTTATAATTATCTTTTCTTGTGGTTACTTTATCCAGCTTTGGTATGAGGGTAATGTTGGCCTCATAGAATGAGTTAGGGAGTGTTCCCTCCTCCTCAATTTTTGGGATGAGTTTGAGCAGAATTGGAGTTAAGTCATCTTGGAATGTTTGATAGAATTCTGCTGTGAAACCATCTGACCCTGAGTTTTTCTTTGTTGGGAGGTTTGTTTTAAATGACTGATTAAATCTCTTTACTAGTAATTGGTTTGATATCTTCTATTTCTTCACGGGTCAATGTAGGTAGTTTGTGTGTTTCTAGGAATTTGTCCATTTCATCTGGGTTATCTGGTTTATTGGCATTAAAATATGTGCCCGTTAAATTTCTAGAAATAGCTTATTGTTCAGTAAATGGTAGCTCTTATTACAGATAGGTGCCTCAGATGTATCTAGAAAAGAAAATTTCTACTTCAGGTTCTTATCCATTCTTTCATTCCACAATATTTGTTGACTGCCTACTGATTATTAGTCACTGAGCACAAGGTACCTTGGTATAACACTAAAGGAGCCAAACCTGGTGCTTGTGCTCCTTGAGCCTTTTTGTTTATTCATTTGGCTAATTTACTCAATGTATTAACACAGGGCAGGCTCTTTTATCATATCATGACTTATTTAAGATAAGTCATGAAATAACTTATTTTGTAAATTATTTTATCTAAGGTAATATTTTAGTGGACCTATTACCCATAGCGTTTTGTTTATTCATTTGGCTAATTTACTCAATGTATTAACACAGGGCAGGCTCTTTTATCATATCATGACTTATTTAAGATAAGTCATGAAATAACTTATTTTGTGAATTATTTTATCTAAGGTAATATTTTAGTGGACCTATTACCCATAGCGTTTAGCAGTTTATTTGCTGAGAACCTCATATGGGACTGTGGAAAGAACAATAAAACTGGCTTTGATAACAGATGAACATTGCTTGAATCCCAGGTCTTTCTAGGGACCTTGAACAAGTTACTAAACTATTTTAAATTTTATTTTCCCCATATATCAATTGGATATAACAATAAGCATTCAACAGACATTTTGTGAATAACATAACAAAATAAAACAAAGTGCTTGAATTATATTAGGTTTTTAATATATGGTAACTGCTAAAATTGTTTTCCCCCTATGGAACTTTGTTTTTTTTAATAATTAATTTTTTTTATTTTTTAAGGAAGCTTTAAATTACATAAATGTTACATAAAAAATATAAGGGATTTCTATATGCCCCACTCCTTACCCCTCCCACACTTCCCCATATTAACAACATCCTTTGTTAGTGTGGTACATATGTTACAGTTGATGAACCCATATTGAAGCATCACTACTAACCATGGACTACAGTTACATTATAGTTAACACTCAGTTATGCACAATTTTGTAAGTTTTGACAAAATACACAAAGGTCTATATTTATCACTGCAATGTCATGCAGGACAAATCCAGTGTCCTGAAAATGTCCCCATATTATATCTATTCTTCCCTCTCCCATCCCTCAGAACCTCTGGTGGCCACTGCCTGTAAATCAATGATAAGAGTTCTTCCATTGCTAGAATAATAATAAGTCTATAGTAGAATAATAATAAGTCTACTTTAGTACATTGTTCATTCCCAATCTTGAGGATTTGGAGATGGTGATGCCCACTCTCCTTCTAATTGAGAGGGGGTTTACTCAGCTGTAAGAAGGAATGCAGTATAAACACATGGGATAACATGGATGAATCCTGAAAACTTATGTTGCATGAAGTAAGCCAGGCACTGAAGGACAAATATTACATGTCCTCACTGATATAAATTAAGCAAATTGAGCAGACTTACAGAGCTGGAGTCTGGAAGATAGGTTTATAGGAGACAGAAAGGGAGTAGAGGGCATTGTGTCAACCCACAAGGGCAAAATCTATACTAAGGTAGAAGGGTGTGGTTGGCGAGTGGATGGGCAAGTCAGCAGTGCAGTGACACATGTAATTTGTTTATTAAAATACCTAAGAACCTATTTTCATCACTTTTAGGAACATGTACAATTGTTCATTAAAATACCTACCAGCTATACAATATAGCATATCAATAAATATTATTCTTTTCTATCTAATTAACATATCTTTCAAGGCAAAGGATACCATCAGTCCTGTACCTGAAAAGTGTTTTCTGGAGTGTTCTGATTTGCGGAAACATAGACATAAGATAGATAATATAATAATAACACAGAATGATATAAATAATTTTACATGAAAATGAAGAGCTAATATATATTACCTGCATATCATATACTATTGTTCTAACCCACTGTCATTATCTCCATTTCCATCAGGTCACAAAACAAGTATCTCAGTACTTGTCATTAATTGGTTCTGGGAGGCATGCCAAGTACCAAAAACAACAAATACAAAACAAATCTTTCCCATATGGAATAATGTAAGTAAATTTAATGCATTCCCAAACCAAAGAAAATGTACATTTTAAAGGCAATATGTAAAAAGATAAGGCTGTATATCATTACTTTACATGAGAAATAAGCCTAGAAATTAATAAATACTTAATTAAATAAAATTAAAACTTCACTTTACCTATACTGAGAAGAGTCCATGGCCTAATGGGATGGTGGGAAGAGACTGGTAAGGAGGAGAGGTTACATGGAGTGCTGCTTGGAAGAAGAGTCTCCCTCCATGAAAACATCAGGTGTTCTTTCTCTTTTCTACCTCTTTTCTTTTTTTTTTTTTTTTTTTAATTTATTTAATTCCCCTCCCCTCCCCTGGTTGTCTGTTTTCTGTGTCTTTTTGCTGCGTCTTGTTTCTTTGTCCGCTTCTGTTGTTAGCAGCACGGGAAGTGTGGGCGGCGCCATTCCTCGGCAGGCTGCTCCCTCCTTCGCGCTGGGCGGCTCTCCTTATGGGTGCACTCCTTGCGCGTGGGGCTCCCCTACGCGGGGGACACCCTTGTGTGGTACGGCACTCCTTGCGCGCTTCAGCACTGCGCATGGGCCAGCTCCACACGGGTCAAGGAGGCCCGGGGCTCGAACCGTGGACCTCCCATGTAGTAGACGGACGCCCTAACCACTTGCACCACAGCCTCTGACACTCCTTTTCTCCTTCACTAAAAACTTACCCAATGAGGACTGTTTCTGTCTTGTTTTCAGAATTCCTCAAAAGTGTGAAATTGTTTGGTCATTCAATAAATTCACATTTCTGCTTATCAGAATCTTGTCTGGATGGTACTTCTTCACAAAGCTTTGAACTTTTTTGCACACATTTCTATTACCAAGGAACTTGGGACAGCCTCTCTTATCTCCTCCTCACCTGAAGAGATCTCTTCAGCCACCTCTTTTTGCTGCTCCTTCTGTAGTTCCTGCAGCTCCTAAGTGCTGAACTCTTTACAATGTTCCTCCACTAACTCCTCAACATCAGTAGCATCGACCTCCAGACCCATGGATTGGCCCAAAGATACAATATCCTGCACAACTATACCCTCTGTACCTGCAGACTTGGGGTCAGCCTCAAACCCTCTGAAGTCTCTCTGAGTCACAGCTTGTGGCCACAAATTCTTCCATGCCAAAATCACTGTCCTATAAGGTACTTCATTCCAGGCCTTATCAATAAGGTTAAGGCAGTGCAGGATATTGAGGTGCTCCTTCCAGAATTCTGTGAGGGTCAACTGAGTATCAGAGGTGATCTCAAAGCACTTCTGGAAAAGCACCTTGCTTTAGAACTTTTTGAAGTTTGAAATGGCCTGTTGTTCCATGGGCTGAATAAGAGGAGTTGTGTTGGGAGGCAGAAACTTTACAGTGATAAAGCTAAACTCCTCTAGTAAGTCATCCTCCAAGCCTGGAGGGTGGGCAGCCACATTATCCAAAAGTAGAAGGACTTTCAGAGGCAAATCTTCCTCCAGAAAATATTTTTTCACTGAAGGACCAAATACTTCATTTATCCACTTGGCAAAAAAGTGCCTCATGACCAAAGCTTTGCTGTTTGCCCTCCACATCACATGGAGTTTGCTTTTTATAACATTATGCTTTTGAAAACGTATGGGTTTTCACTATGATAGACTAGTAGAGACTTGAGTTTTAAGTCCCCACTAGCATTCCCACATAACAACAGAGTGAGCCTGTCCTTCATTGGTTTGTAGCCTGGTAATGCCTTCTCCTCTTTTGTGATATAGGTCTCACTCAGCATTTTTTTCAAAAAACTTCTGACTCATCACAGTTAAAAATTTGGTGGGAATAAAGCCCTCAGGCTCTATATACTCTTGAAAAATTCACTGACAAATTCATCAGCAGCCTTTTTATTAGCACTCACTGCCTCGCCATGTTCACAACACTATGGATGAAGATTCTCTTTTGAAAATTATCAAACCAGCCATGGCTGGCCATAAAAACTTCAACACTCTCATCACTCAGTTTTCTTTTAAAAGATCAACATGGAACACTTTCGCTTTTTCACATATCATGGCTTTGGACACACTGTCACCTGCTAACTGCTTCTCGTTTACCCAAATTCATAGCACCTATTCAACTTCCTCCAGTGTTTGGGAATACTGCCTTGTTACTCTTTAACTCCTTTAACAACACCAGCTTTTTCAATTGCTTCTTTATTCTTAATAATGGTGGAGACCATCATTCCAGGCACACTGTATTCCCTAGCAAGATCAGTAATGCTAAGAATGCTCTCATATTTACCTATTATTTCTTTTTTTGCTCAAGGGTGGTACAAGGTAATTTTCTTTTCTGCTCAGCACTTTCACTGCTCATTTTCTTAGGGCCCATCATGAGGGAAAAAAATGCAAAATTACATAAAATGATCACAGATACTAAGGTAAGACAGTAATGGAATGTGCACAAGGCAAGAAGTACCATGTGACCAACACGTGACCCTTTGTTCCAGCTGGAAACAGTAGCAAGTCATGAGGCTATTGACACCGACAAGTTCTAGCTTGCATGGAGAGTACCAAACAATCGACGAGTACTGGGACAAAATTTTCACATAAAAATGTGCCGACTACCAAATTCAACAAGTTTCAAAGTGGTCAAGTACCAAGGTATGGCTGTAGTTCTAAAGCCTGCAATCTTAAAGACTATCTCTAATGCTTGTTAAAGGAAGTGACACCTTGGACCAAGAATTATGAATGGCAACTCAGAACATTCTTAGAGACAGAAACATTAACAGTGCTGAAGAAAGAGAAATAGCACAGATCTCTGCCAAAATTATCCCCCTGAATGGGCAGTCTAGTACTGCATTAGATGCTAAGAAATATGCTTTTAATAAAAGGAATGAGACTTTTTATAATTCCTAAAAATCTATTGACAATAATCAGAAGTTACAGGGATTTCAAGATTGAACTCCCTTCAAATTAATGAAGGCAAACAAACAGGTTAAAAAGGCAAAGTGACAATCACTATATTATCCTTCAACAGACCTATTAAGTATTTCTTTAGAAAAAAATAACTCATTAAAAAGGGCAAGCTGTCCTTTTATACACCAATTTACTCATCTAATCATCTAATCAGTTTAGTATCCCAAAAAGGATGCAAATACTATTTAATTTACTAGTCAAGTTGGCTTACGGAAATTATTACTTAGCATGATTGCCTCTGGATAAAGAACAAACAGGAAGGGAAAAATCTATTTAATAAGGTCATTTCGTCCTTCTGGAGTGAGACTATCAAAAACATGTCTAGATTAATAAATTAGGTAACTTAGAAAAGATTCTAAAAAGTATTTCAATTATCATAAAAAATAAAACTAACTGCCTCGGTTCTTTAAATAACAGAACATTACAGGCTCTTTAAGCCCCTATGAAAATGTTAGCATTCTAAATGTCACTTACCCGTTTCAAATGCTCCTGTATTTTAGACTCTACACCTTGAATATGTGAAATCATTTTGTTGACACATGGTGTTGGGATGTTTACTGAAGCACAGCTGTGACGTCGACTTGGATAGCTAAAGTAAATGCCTTTATTCACCCCTAAAGACAAAACAGACAGAGAACATTAGGTAGTAGCTATATAGAGAATATTAAACCTTGGTGTTCAGGATGTGAGAGAAAAATTCTCCTATGTTAGTACTAATACTATTAAAATTCCTTTAATAAAATTATGCATGGGTTAAATAAACTTGTCAGAGAATTATAATACGTATCCTCAAAAATCTAAAAGCTAAAATAAAAGTCATTTATGACTTCATAATATAATAAATAAAAATCCTAAAGAGCTCAAATAAAACCTCAAGCAAAGGATAGAGTTAAAGGGTTCCATAGGATCATGAACTAAACACTGAAAAAAAAAAAAGTAAAGAAAAAAAGAAAACAACCCATGTTTCTAAACAGATCCTGAATCACTTAAAAATGACTGAAGTATATTTTAAATACTCCCTTCAAAGAGTTTGCCCATCTTCCAATATAAAGAATATCCAACCACCCAGTCATTTAACAATAATACAGTTCTTCCTTAAATCCAGCATGAGTTTCTCTTGCTGAAGAAAATAAAAGCAGGTCTCCTTCATTCTCATAATAACCTCATTTTCTACCTTCCATTTCAGAAAATTGGAGTCTCATGTGAAGAGTGATTGATGTTCTCACTACTGCATTCAAGCTGTACTCATCATAAAATCCACTCAGTCCGATGTGCCTCAGTGATTCTAATCCTGGCATGCCCTGAATCGACTGAAGGTTGCAGAAACACTGCAAAGTTGTCCATGAAATTCTACCAAAGTGCTTACTTGCACTTTTGACTCTAAGAATCCCTTTGACTCTAAGAACCCTATTGGCCTGGATTATGTATGCAATCTGATCTTAAATGGAAGACACAAAATAGGCTCAGTGACTCAATGATAACAATTTGATGTCCTCATTCAAGTTGACTTTGAGGAACAGAGAAATAATGCTGTTGCCTCCAGACTGTGCCTTCCATTTCAATGCCACCCATAGAGGTGGTAAATGCTTTAGATACCTTCATTTAAGATGCAGTCTTTAAATATTATTTTTAATGAAGCCTTGTAGTATTCTCCTCCCCCCCCAAAAAAAATCACAATTTGTGTGAAAATGGGATATTTGTTTCATTTATGATAAAGGTGTTTATTCCATAGACATATGTTCTACATATATTATATATCTGACTAAAAATAACAATTTTGAGCACAAAAAAATACCTGCAAAACATGAGACTAAGCACTCCTAATGTCATATCTTATATAATCCTCAATACAATCTTATTAAATGGGATCATTATCTTGATTTCACAGATGAGGCAAAGCTTAGGAAAGTTATATAACTTCTCAAAGTCCATATACTTGGTAGGTATGGAAAAGCTGGGACTTCCAACTATTAAGGGTTGGCTATAGTATGAAAGTCTTTTTTACATTTAAAATGTGGCAAAATGAAGAGAAACAGGCATAAAGGTTTGTTTTAGAGATCTTAAATGTGTCTCATACCACTGGTTTTCAACTTTTGAATGTTCTTTCATGACAGGAATGCTGATGTTCTAAAGAACTTTAGTAGGGCCTTGACCATACTCTGAACACACATATTTGCTTTGAATACTCTGTGTTCTATATTCCATCAATCCTCTTTAGTTGGTACACAGATATATTTTCATCTCTGTAATAGTTGGAGGACTAAAGAACAAGCTGGTGAAAATTACATATTGATCTCCTATTGAAAAGGACATGTTGCCCTTCCCTCTAGAAATAAGAAGGTTCTGAAACACATGTAACAACCAAGCAGTTGCCCTTATACTAAAAACATTTGTTCTGCTTCATTAAATGTGGGGAAAACAAGGATACTAATAAGTCATTTCACACTTATCTTGCATGTGGTACTTTCAACCTATTTTGTGAATACTAATTAATTTCCAAAGCACTCCTATAGTTTAGGATCAACATTTTACTTATGGAAAAGTGGGAGAAATTAAATACTCTGAAGTTAAAATTTGCATTAATATCTGCAAAAGACATGGATTCATAAATAGCACGAGATAGAACCAGAATTCAGGATTTCTTATTACTGACCAGTTTTTAATCCAAGGAAAGTTAAAACTTCCCTTTCTTTTTGATTTTTAATTTTACCTACCTTAACAAGATAGCAAGACAAATAAAAAAGATCACTGAACTAGGTATCCATGTTCATCAACTTTTGACTTGACTGATAATTAGCTATGTATTTTGACTAAAACTACTCAGTCTCTAGATCTTACATTTCTCACTTGATAAACAAATGGGTTGGCTGGATGTTATTTAAGATATTTTTCACCTAAAGTCCCATGATACAATGATACTAATGATTTTAGAAACATAAATTGATGGACCTTCTCCTTGTGTAGGCAATACCAAATAGCCAGGATGAGTATTTAAAAGAATTAACCCCCGGGCAGGTCTCTCATTCTCTCTAAACCCCCTCTTTCTCAGCTTCAACTCCCTTGAATTAACAAGTAAAAGAGCTTCCTGAATCTTGGCCAGAATTAAGGTTTGCTGAGACTTTGCAACATGTAATTTCTGTTTGGAGAAAATTATGGGCTAGTTGACTGTATGAACAAATTAAATAGAAATACTATATTTATAAACTGTCAATTCTCTCCACTCAGTGAGTTTTACCCTGACATAATTTATTCACTCAGTTCTAATACGGTAACAGTTTATCTCTAGTTTATCTCTATCATTCTTTCTTTCCTTCTGCTTTTAATATGTGCTTACTTTATGTCCATCATCCCTTCCTGAACAAAGTACTGCTAGAAAAAAATTACCTGAACACAAATTTATTTTTCACATTCAGGTATCATTTTCCCATCTTGATTTTTATTACAAAATGTCAAATAAGCTAGTGCTCTTGAGTTTAGAAATAATTTCTTGTCCATGCAACTCTTCTGCTCTGAACAACAACAACAAAAAACACCTTTAATATTTACGCTTTCTTTAGTTTTAGATATACATGGAAAAAAAACTTTCATCAAAATCAATGTTATTATATTTTCATTTAACACTGATCACTGATTATGTAGAATATTATAAACTCTCAAAGCTGAAGGGATCAAAGATTGAATTTGCTTCCACTCCATTCAATGTACAAATGCCCTGTACAGTGTTCACTAATCTTAATTCTCTTCAGTCTCTCTAAAAGCTGCCTTTTTTTTTTTCAAAATCTGCATTTTTAATACATTTTTTCTTGCTTCCCTCAAGTAACCATGGATCTACTACCACTTCACCTGGCCACTTCCACTAGCTGCTATCCAATACTGAATTTTGCTTTCACTAGCAATTTTTTCAAACGAGAGGTCTACACCAGCAGCCACAATTTCCCCATAATCTGGCCTCTTCACATTGCAATTCCTAGGCAAGTATTAAGTTCTATCTTACATGGCTCCTTTTCCATGAGGAGTTCTTGAATTTCTCAGACATTTGACCTATAGCACGTTCTACTTTATTAGGACTCGGCACATTACTGTGATAATAGCATTACTATGTCACACTTAGATATCTGTTTTCCCAACTATCTCTCTCATGAAGTGTTGCATTCTTTACGGAGACAGAATATTCTTAGGGCCTTAAAATAATATAAAATTTTTGAATTAATGAATGAAAGAATTGATAGCACTACCACCACTCCCTTTCTTTTCACCATGCCAGAATAACTGTTATCAGACTCACTCTCCAATGAAAAGCAACTCTAGATGTGGACAAAATTATGAGAAAACTATTTTCAGGTGCTGGAGAACAGGTAGCACAAGGCTGTGATTCCTGAGAGAAGGGAAATTCATAAGGTTGAGTCTCAGAGTCTCCCAACTCTCTTTCCAGGGACAATTTCTCTATTGTGATATAGGGATCTGGGGATAGAGCAGAAGATGCCAGTCTTGCTGAACTGAAGAGGCAAAGATCAGTGTCATGGGTAGCAAAAGCAGCTGAAATCTTTAGCACAGATAATTGAAGAGAAGAGAGGTATGCATAGAAGGGACCCAGAAATATATGTAGGAGTACTCTGACTCTGTAGATGAGTCTATACCTCTGTAAAGCAAAATTACCTGAAAACTAACAAAGAACAGATGACATGTTTCCTGAGAAACAAAGATACCAGACGTTGAACAGTGCTGGAGAAAGAGCATTGCTGGGGCATGCAGGACCTTGGAGTTCCAGCCCTGACAGAATAGAGAGATCATGTCAACACCTTAATAATCTTGATCTTCAGCTGAACACTAGAATTGTCACACCTTAGGAGTAAGGACCATCAATTAGAGTAAGATATCCTCTACATCTACCTTTTAAAAAATATAAAGCCAAATCACAAATCATATGCAAAGAATAGAAAATTTGGAAGTTTTCTTCAGCTAAAAAAGAGAGGATTGAGAAACCTTTGTTTTTCTACACATCTGCACTAACAAAGCATAAAACCAAACCTATACCAGTTTAAGTTTCTCAGATGGTAACTGAGTTGCCTGTTAGAACGAAAAGTAATTCTCTTCAGAAAAAGCTAACAGAATCCAGAGTCTTTACAATGTATTATCCATAATGTCCAGAATTGAATCATACAAGGAAATAGGAAAACATGTTTTAATAAAATCTAGAAAAAGTCAGTAAAAAAACAAGATCACACATAAGTTGGATTTAGTGGACAAGCATTTTAAAGAAGCTATTATAAAAATGTTCAAGAAGTAAAGAAAAATATGTTTAAATAATTGAAGGATATATGGTCTTAATAAGTCAACAGATAGGGAATCTCAGTAAGGAAATAAAAAATAGCCAAATGAAAATTCATGAACTAAAATTACAAGAATTTTAATTTTAAAAATTGGATACAAAAGAATAAAGTGTCAAGTGAATGTGCAGATGGGTTGATAAAAATTATCCAGTCTGAACAATACAGAGGAAAATGTCTAAAGAAAATAAAGAACAGAAACCTAAAAAAATGAGGGACAAAATCAAACAGTCTAACATATGTATAATTGAAGTTTTAGAAGAGAACAGACTGAAATTGAAACAGAAAAATATTTGTAGAAGTAATGGCTGAAAAATGTCAAAAAATTTGGAGAAAAACACTGATTTACACATCTAAGATGCTCATAAAATCTCAAACAAGAAATTTATATAGAGAACCACATCTAGGTATATCACAAATTACTGCAAGCCAAACTAAAAAGGAAATCTTGGAAACAGCCAGAGAACCAAAAAACATATGACATACACAGGACAAGAATATGAATAATTGCTTAATTTCTCAACAAAAACAATGCAGATCAGAATATAAAACAGAAATGTGTTTTAATATAAAGAAAGGGTGAGAGAAAGAGAAAGAATAGAAACAGAGCAACTATCAACTAGAATCATAAAATAAATGAAAATATCCTTCAAATATGAAGATGAAATGACAATATTTTCAGATAATCAAAATATAGAATTTATTGCCAAAAATCATGAAGCAAAAAATGACAAAAACTAAAGGTCAAACAAATTCGCAGTCAGAATATGAGATTTTTTGCATTCCTTTCATAATAAAGTGTACAAAGGCATCATCGGAAAGTATGTAGAAAATTGGTGCAATACTATCAACCAACTGAACATATTTACATTTACAGAACAATATACCCCCAAACTAAAAAATACACATTCTTTATAAGTGCACATGGAGTGATTACCAAAATGGAACATATGCCAAACTATAAAATAAGTCACAATGAATTTCAAAAGACTGAAATCTTACAAAGTATGATCTCCGATCACAAGATTAAAAAATTAGAAGTGAATAATAAGATACTTGGAAGATCTCCTATTATTCATAAATTAAATAACACATTTCTAAATACCTCATGGGTCAAAAAAATCACAAAAGAAATTAGAAAATTTCAAACAGAATGGTAATAAAATGGACAGCATAATATATTATTGACATAGGCAATATCACAATTCCATGGAGAAAGGATAGTCTTTCCAATAAATGGTGCTGGAAAACTTTAATATCAATATGCAGCAAAATGAACCATGAGCGTCTACCTCATATTGTACACAAAATTAATTCAAAAGGGATCATAGGCCTAATTATAAGGCTAAAGATATAAATTATAGAATAAATTATTGGAGAAAATCTTTGTGTACATAGGGTAGCAAATATATCTTAATAAGGAAGCAAAAAGAAGTAAACATTAATGAAAAAATGATAAATCAGACTTCCTCAAAATCAAAGCTTTTAGCTTCCACAAAATTTATTATTGCAAAAAATAGACAAGAAAGAGAATGAGAAAAAATATTGTGTGTGTGTATACATATATGTATCTGCCAGGTATCCAGAATTCAGAAAGAAAATTTACAAATTCCTATTCAGGAAGACACATAACAATAAAACTGGGCATAAGATTTAGAAGTTTTCCAAAAGACAATATACATGTGAATAATAAGCATATAAAAAAGATGTTCAACATAAACAATCATCAGTAAAATGAAAATTTAATAAATGGTGACTCTCAGATGTTTTTCTGAGTGAAAAAAAATTGGACATAAAAGAATACAGTTAGAATAATTCCATTTATTAGAAATTTTAGAACAGCATATCTAAAATCTGATCATTGGCTGTATAGAGAGGCAAGGGAGATGGACTACTATGGGGCATGAATGAATTTCCTGGAAAGATAGAAATTCCTATATCCTGTTTCGGGTGGTGGTAGTGTGTACATTTGTCAAAAGTCATTCACCTCTATATTTCAAATATGTGGATTGTAAATTTTACCCTATATGTAAATTTTACCTTAATCCATTTGTTTTAAACAAGCCCAATAACCATACCCTAGTGACAGAATTCACTAAGTTTGCATCATCCTCCTTCCCTTTTAACTTTTTATAATACAAAATACTGTAGATAACACTTCCTTGAAATGCTCTCTTCCTTAAGCCTTCTATGCCTTTCCCCACATATTCCTTAAACTTGTCTACTTGCTAAAAAATATGCTTCCTCAACATTCTTTCCTTTAGTGATCTCCTATCCTATAAAGTACTTGACTCCAAACTAAACAACTTTAGATTCAATTTTATGCTGAGCTTCTTGAAAGCCAGATCCTAGTGTAGAGTTGAAAGGAAAGGAAGGCTGGACCACCTATTAGGATGGGATGAGGGATGACAGTTAAAGCTAGAATACACCCTTTGAGAAGTCAGTACACCAGAAACAAGGAAATAAAGAAAATCACAACCCAGGAATCCAAAATGTCTAAGTCAGAATAACTACGGAGGAAAAGGCACACATTTTATATGCTCACATACAGAGCTGGAAAAGTTTTGTTTTAAAGATGATTGGGATCTGATGCATTCCAAGTACTAAGAATGGTGCCTGGAAGAGTGGATACTCAATAATTATTTGGCAAATGAAAGAATGATGAGAGATTAAAAATTTCCTGAGATAAATCTTTTGGATGTCCCTCATCACCAATCATCAACACTTGGGCTTTATGGAGGTCAGCAAACCAGAGGTAGATCTGTCAAGAACCAACCACATTATCAACTCCTTTAAAACTAAACTCATCTTCATTCTACTCACTCACGTTTGTCTTACTTCTCTGTTTCTGTTATCAAACGTAGAAATATTTAAATCACAGTGCTTTGAATTGACTGGTTCAAATGCAATCATTTTGTGTTTTAAACAAATCTGTCCAAAACTAACTACAGCCCCTCAATAAACATGGCCAGTAAATTTCAAGCCAAGATCTGAAAATTATATTAAAGATTTCTATTGGACAGAAATAGAAAAAGGAGTCAGAATGGTAACTTATTTCAAATTTCATACTGTCAAACTGAAAACATTCTAAGCAAAAATTTCTACAAACCAATATTAAAATCTCTTAATAGGGAAGCGGCTGTGACTAAATCAGTTGGGCTCCCATCTGTCTACCATATGGGAAGCCCTGGGTTCGCGTTCCGAGGTCTCCTTATGAAGGCAAGCTTGCCTGACAGCTCTGCAGAGTGCCGCCCGGCCGCCAGCGCCGCAGAGAGCTTTCTCAGCAAGGTGATGCAACAAAAAGGGAGACAAGCAAAAACTCAGAAGAGCGCGCAGTGAATGGACACAGAAAGCAGACAACAAGCAAGCTGCGACGGCCGGGGCGGGGAATAAATTTTAAAAAATAAAAAAATACAGACATAGAAGAACGCACAGCGAAAGGACACAGAAAGCAGACAGCAAGCAAAAAAAAACTGGGAGGGGGGAATTTCTTTATAAACTTTTTAAAATTCTCCACTAGAATCACCTGAAAAAAAACAAGGATGAGCACTTTTCTCATTTCTTTCTGTCTCTCTCCACATATGATATCAGAAACTTTATCAGAGGTAATGTTTTATGGCTTTTCATTGACCGATTTTTTACTTCTGGACTCCACACCATGAAAAAACTAATCCTTTTTTTCTTTCTAAGATATATATCCCAATTAACTGATAAGACTGTAAACTAATTCCTTCCAGTCCTGGGCATGGAGGAAAGTTTATTTTAAAATTCACAAATTTCTGACATAATTTAATAGCTCTTAGGAATTAAAAATGTACATTAACAATGTATTATTAGCATATAGGACAATATTATATTGTTAATATTTAAATATTATGTTAAATATTAATGAATTTTAGGGTTTATTTCTTCCTGTTGATATCACAAACTATTAAATAAAGAATATAAATAGAGCCTAAGTATGCTACTATACAAATTACATTCATCCCTTACCTTCAGTATTTGTCATTTTATTTTCATGAAAAATCTCAATGGCTTCCTCTGGGCCATCAAACAGCGCCAATGCTTGTGATGTGGCATGATCTTTTAAAAAGAAAAAAAATATTTCAGTGAGCATTTAATGTAGATTTTTAAAATAAGCAAAACACTGTTCAAAGCTATTGTGTGGAAGTGCTGACCTTGAAAAAAATAACAATACAAATACAAAACCGACAGTAAAATATCCTTCTATGTTTACTTATACCCTTCAATTTGCTTAATTCTCACAAGAAAGTAGTAAAAATGCCATGAAGATATTAAAACAAAAATGAAGCATTACACAAGGGCACAGGACATAGGAAAACTTACACTGCTAAGTGAAAAATTTTAAGGCAGAGAATTGTATGTAAGTTTTGTCATCATTTCTGTTTTGAAAAGGGGACATGTGGGTTTATATTTGTTGATCCATATAAAATTTCTGTATCTAGAAATTATTAGTACTGGTGACCCTTTGAAAGAGGGAATGGGGAGACAAAGGGATAATTTTAGATTTCATTTTATGATCTCCAAAATGTTTTAATATTTTTAAATGCAAAAACATTCTTATTCATTAGACAGTTTCTTTTTTTTTTTAAAGATTTATTTATTTATTTCTCTCCCCTTCCCCCCCACCCCAGTTGTCTGTTCTCTGTGTCTATTGGCTTTGTGTTCTTCTTTGTCCACTTCTGTTGTTGTCAGTGGCACCGGAATCTGTGTTTCTTTTTGTTGCGTCATCTTGTTACGTCAGCTCTCCATGTGTGCGCGCCATTCCTTGGCAGGCTGCACTTTCTTTCGCACTGGGCGGCTCTCCTTACGGGTCGCACTCCTTGCGCATGGGGCTTCCCTGCGTGGGGGACACCCCTGCATGGCTCGGCACTCCTTGCGTGCATCAGCACTGTGCGTGGGCCAGCTTCACATGGGTCAAGGAGGCGCAGGGTTTGAACCGCGGACCTCCCATGTGGCAGATGGACTCCCTAACCACTGGGCCAAGTCCGCTTCCCTAGACGGTTTCTTATAAAGTGAAATATCTCTTCTATGATGCAGTATTTCCATCCTTAACTTTTTACAAAAGATAAAGTATAGGTTCATGAAAAGATTGTCCAAGAACACTTTTAATAACTTTATTCATAACATGAAACAACCTATATGTCCACATAAAAAATAGATTTTAAAAACTAATGTGTAGTTGTACAATAGTAAATTGCTGAGTAGTAAAAAGGAGCTAGTGATACATGCAGTAACAGTGGTAAATATCAAAAGTTCATTTATTGAAAGAACTTAGAGAAACCATAGTAGATACTGTGTAATTTAATTTATATGAAGTTCAAGAAAAGATAGGTATAAACTTTGGTAATAGAAATCAAAACAGTGGTTACATGGATATATAGAGATTTAACAAAACTCATGAATTATAAAAGATTTAAGCATTTCACTGTATGTAAGCTGGAAAAATGAAAAAAAATATAGTATATATGTTGCTTTACTCTAAAGGTATTCAAAATATTTTGATAAATTAGACATAAAATAAATGGATACATAATTTAAATGTTGGCAGAATATCCTAAGCTAAAATTTACTATTAAAATTAAAATATTATCTTCCAAATCACATTAAAGAAAAAATAAAGCAAAATCATTGCAAAAGTGTGTAAAACAGAGAAGGAAATGTAAGAAACTGTTGGAAAAGTATAGAAATGATAAAGGATAGTGCTAATCAAATAACTATTTAATATATATGATCTAATTTTTCCATAAAGAATAACCAGATAAAAATGATGCAAAAATTATAAATAAAATTTTATTATAAAAAGGAAAATAGTGTGACCAAAATATGAAGGAATCTATAACTTAGGGCAAAACTATTTAGTCATCATATTACTACTAAAGCTATAATTTATGATGAAGAAATATTTATGCATCTGTAACAAAACAATAATATCATTTGAGTAAAAAGAAATCTACTTTTAAGAAACAGAGTTGAGAGAAATATATGAGACAATTTAACTCACCATCATTTAACTATGGCATGTTAGTTGAGAATAAATAAATGGAATAATGAATATGAAGAATACAGTAAGGAGAAGTGATATATATATCTGAAATACACAAAATATGGATTACACCATTTTAAAGGTAATGAAACTTTATGAGGAGTGAGATATCTTAGGCAATAATAAAGTAACTCAAAATAATAGCAAGTAAAAAATAACTACAATATCTGATTTACTACACAATTAGAAATTAACCATATAAAATTAATCCAATGTATTTGAAATATTAAATATTTATTTTCAAATAAGTGTCAAGAAAGAATTCCAGGCAGTGGACTTGGCCCAATGGTTAGGGCATCCATCTACCACATGGGAAGTCTGCGGTTCAAACCCCGGGCCTCCTTGACCCATGTGGAGCTGCCCCATGTGCAGTGCTGATGCGCACAAGGAGTGCTGATGCGCACAAGGAGTGCCGTGCCACGCACAGGTGCCCCAGCATAGGGGAGCCCCACACACAAGGAGTGTGCCCCGTAAGGAGAGCTGCCCAGCGTGAAAGAAAGTGCAGCCTGCCTAAGAATGGTGCTGCCCACACGGAGAAATGACACAACAAGATGACGGAGCAAAAAGAAACAGATTTCTGTGCCGCTGACAACAACAGAAGTGGACAAAGAAGACGCAGCAAATAGACACAGAGAACAGACAACCAGGGTGGGGGTGGGGGGGAAGGGGAAAAAATAAATAAATAAAATAAAATAAAATAAAAAATAAAAAAATAAAAAGAAAGAATTCCAGATCATTAAAAAATTATATATTAAAAATGTAAACCTTACATAAGAAAGTCTTTTTAATTTAATACAAGTTTATTTTTTAATTATGCATTTTTCTGTATCAGTGCTTACCACTTAGTCACTAATAATAAAAGTACACATATTGCTAACACTTTTGGCTTTAATTATAATTTTACCTTACAGTATGATAGCAGTGGTATTACCTGTCACTTCCACATATGTATATATAAAGGAGTAATAAATGGGAATATAATTAATGATTACATAACTCTTACTAGACAGGCAAACTTTTCAAGACAACTAGAAAGAAGGGAGAAACTGGTGATAATATGGATACTTTGGGAATTTGTAAACATGCTGCTTTAAAGGTAACTATTGGGAAGTGGACTTGGCCCAGTGGTTAGGGCGTCCATATACTATATGGGAGGTCTGCGGTTCAAACCCTGGGCCTCCTTGACCCATGTGGTGAGCTGGCCCATGCGCAGTGCTGATGTGTGCAAGGAGTGCCCTGCCACGCAGGGGTGTCCCTGAACAGGGGAGTCCCACATGCAAGGAGTGCACCCCGTAAGGAGAGCCACCCAGTGCAAAAGAAAAGTGCAGCCTGCCCAGGAATGGCGCCATGCACACGGAGAGCTGACACAACAAGATGATGCAACGAAAAGAAACACAGATTCCCGTGCCGCTGACAACAACAGAAGTGGACAAAGAACACACAGCAAATAGAGAACAGACAACTGGGGTGGGGGGGAAAACGGGATAGAAATAAACAAATAAATAAATCTTTTTTAAAAAATGTAACTATTCACACTTATGAGAATTACACAATCTAAATGGCATATTCCATTCTTTGCTAGTATGGTGAATCATGTACTAATTTTTAAAACAATTTTAGTCAATTTTATTGATACATATTAATAAAGCATAAATATATTCAAAGTGTATAATCAATAGTATTTGTTTTAATCACATAGCTGTGCATTCATCACTTCAATCATTAGGGTATTTTCATTATACCAGTAAGAATAATAAACAAAAAGCAGACAAACAAAAAAAACCCAACCCTCATCACATCTCAATCTCTCTATGACTCTCTTGCTGTCCATAGATGCTATTCTGATTCCGTCTCTCTAGTTTATTTGTGTTTGTATTTTGTAAAAACAGTCTTGTATATGCAATATTACCCATATTTTTATTTCACATGAGGTTTCCCTATGTTTTATAGTCCCATGTTACATTTACTAGCTTTCCTTCTAGTAATATACATGTCCTTAGACATTCCCTTTCAACCACTGTCATATCCATATAATAGCTCTGCTGGTTACAAGCACTATGATGCACAGAAAGACTTCTCTGATGGTTTCAAAAAGAAGACAGAAATATATTTAGACTTTAAATGTTTAATTATAAATAAAAATAAAAAATATTGGTGAAAAATGAAAATATAAATATGTGGACAAAATCATTAAGGGAGATAATTTTATAGTGTACATAAACATTTTATCTGTTAGGTCAGCCAGATCCACCTGGCAACATATATGATGGTCGTTACCAAATACAAGCATTAAACACTAAAAGTTTTTGAAGGCCTTACTTTCTCAACTTCCTGAACTTGTTGCACTGTAATCATACATTCAGTCACCTTCGCTGGTCCTTCATGCATACTGGATGGTGATGTGAGTTTTTCCCATAATTTACATATCAGTGTTTTCTTTGAACTTAATTTTTATTCTGCCCTTCAGACAATACAGAAAATCTCAAAATATGCTCTAAAATTGATTACCCCAGTATTCATATCCAATCCCTCCACCAGAGAAGGACTTTGAAATCTGTAATATAGAAGTGTTATGGAATATTGAAGTGTATTTGTTTTAGTTTGTCAAATGGCTGCTGATGTAAAATACCAAAATGTCTTGGCTTTTAAAATGGGGATTTATTTGGGGTAAAAATTTACAGTTCCAAGGCCATGAAATATCGAAATTAAGGCATCAGGAGAGATGTTTTATCACGAAAGTCAGCTGCCATGTGTTGAAGCAAGATGGTCACCATCTCTGTCAAGGTCTCTGCCTTCCCCTTCAGAATCTACCATCTCCCAGAGCTCAGCTGAAGGCAGCCAGGCATAGGGCTTATCTCTTTCTGAGCCTCCTCTATCAGTCTCAGCTGCTCTGCTTTCTTCTTGAGTTCAGCTGCAAGTTATCAGGCATGTCTCATCTGTCCCTGGGTCCCAGCTCTTTGAGCCTCTCAGGGGATTCTCTCCTTGCAGCTTAAATGTGGGTGAAACTGAAGTACTTTCTCTCACATTGCAGGATTCAAATATGGAGGCTCCATTTTTCTGTGTGTCTCTCTCTGTGTCTCTGTTAATATTAGACCCAGCAAGGGGGCAGAAGCTCAACCTGAGTCATGCCTCACTGATGTAGTTCAATCAAAAGCACTAAAGCGATCTTATCAACTAATCTAATCAAAGTCCTCTCAATTGAATTTAATGCAATCAAGGGTACTACATCCAGAGGAATAGTTTAAGAACATAATCTTTTCTTTTTGGGATCCATAAAATAACTTCAAACTTTCACAGTATTTTTTTCAAAAAAAGTTTTCCATAATAAAATTCCTGTGCAAGTCAGATACCTATATAGGAAAAACAGAATTACAACTGAAAATACATCCAAGGGACAACTCTTTAAAAAGATGAATTATAAAGACAAAACTGGTACAGGTAAATGTAAATAAAACAAAAAGTAATGTACAGAATTTGGTACAGAGAAGCACTTTAATTTATTTTAAAGCTCAAAGGAAATTAACACATTATTCATTTGAAATGGTTTCATGCCATTATTTCTCCATGGTGATCCAATTTCTCTATCAAGAGGCAAATAATTTTTCAATTTTCTTATATTTGCAGATACTTTATACCTATGAATAAATTGTATTTATATATATATATATATATTTCATTTTCAGGATATAAAAACTTCCTTGTACATTTTAAAAGAATATTTCACCAGTTATTAGATTAATACTTTTCACATACAAGATCATACGAATCAGGATACAGTTTAAATTGAAGGTATGTCATAGTTCAACTGGTAGTTTTTTATTTCTTACAAGTTTATAAAATATTGGTGAATTTCACAACTGAAAGCATCCTACATTTCATGAAATATCAGAGTTTCACAGTATCTGGTTAAATAAATGTACCAAAAATTTATTAAACCAATGGATACATAAAATCTCAAATAAAAATGAGAGGGAATAATATATAGAACATCTACATGTAAATTGATTTCAACATATTAGTTCATTTAATCTTTCAACACAATCATTTTTGAAAAAAAATTTTAAAGAAGTTGTACGTTTACAGAAAAATCATGCAGAAAATATAGTTTACGTATACCACTCTCTCACATGAAGTTTTCCTTATTGTTAACTATTTGCATTAGTTTGGTAACTTTCTTACAATTGATGCAACAATAATAATATAATTATGCTATTAATTATAATCCATACTTTACATTAGGGTTCACTTTTTGTTGTACAGTCCTATAGTTATTTAAAAATTTTATTGTAATAATACATACACAACCTAACTTTCCCTTTTTTAACTACATTCAAATACGTAATTCAGGGCTGTTAATTCCACTCACAGTATTGTGCTACTGTCACCACAATCCATTACCGAAATTTTCCATTATCCCAGATAAAAAATATGTCCCAATTAAGCACTAACTCACCATTCCCAACACACACCTGGCCCCTGATAACCTGTATTCCAGTTTCTGACTCCATTTAAATTTGCTTACTGTAATTATTTCAATGCAGTGAGATCATACAATATTTGTCCTTTAGTGTCCATTCAACATGTTGTCTTCAAGGTTCAACCATGTTTTAGCATTTATCAGAACTCCATTTTATTAATATACTGTTTATGAGAGAAGTTGTAGCTTTACAGACAAAGCATGCATAAAAAAAGAGTTCCCATATAACCCCTTATTATTAACACATTGGATTAGTGTGTACCTTTGTTACAACTATTGAAAGAATATTATTATAATTGTACTATATGCTATAGGCCATAGATTACATTAGGATAAAGTGTTTGTCTTGTACAGTTCTATGTATTTTTTAACTTTTATTATAGTAACATAAATGGAACCTAAAATTCCCCTCCTTTTAACCACATTCAAATATACAACTCATTTCTGTGAATTACATTCAGTGTTGTGCCTCGATCACTACCATTCATTGCAAAAATTTTGCCATCACTTCACCCAGAAATTCTGTACCAATTAAGCATTAGCTCCTCATTCCCTACCCCAGCTCTAGGCCCTGGTCTATGAATTTGTTTATTCTAATTATTATATATCAGTGAGATGATACAATATTTTGCACTTTTGTGTCTGGCTTATTTCACTCATCAACAATGTCCTCAAGGTTCATCCATGTTGTTGCAGATATCAGAACTTCATTCTTATTTATGGCTGAAAAACATTGTTTTGCACATATATACCATATTTTGTTTATCCGTTCATCTGTTGATGGACTTTTGGGTTGCTTACATCTTTTGGCAATTGTGAACATTACCACTGTTGGTATACAAATACGTATTCAAGTATGTGTTTGCAATTCTTTTGAGTATATACCTAAGAAGTGAATTTTAGGTCATATGGTAATTCAATAAACTTTTGAGGAACCACCAAACTGTTTTTCCATAGCAAATGCAACATTTTTACGTTCCCACCAACAATGATCAACTGTCCCTATTTTTCTACGTGATGTCAACACTTATTTTCCATTTCTTTAATAGTAGCCATTCTACTGGATGTAAAAAGTTACCTCATTGTGGTTTTGATTTACATGTTATTAATCGCTAATGAAGTTGAGCATCTTTTCATGAGCTTTGGCCATTTGTATATCTTCTTCAGAGAAATGCCTATTCATGCCTTTTGCCCATTTTTTTAAATTGCGTTGTTTGTATTTTTATTGTTGAGTTGTAGGATTTCTTGGTATATCCTGGATATTAAATCTTTATTGGAGATGTGGTTTCCAAAGTTTTTTCTCCCATCATGCAGGTTCTCTGTGTACTTTCATGAACTGCTTTGAACTACAAAACTTTTTAATTTTGATGAATTCTCATTCATCTGATTTTTATTCTGTTATTTGTGCTTTGGGTGTAAACTCTTAAAAACCATTACTTAACACAAGGTTCTGAAGATATTTCCTTATGTTTTCTCATAGGATTTCCATAGTTCTAGTTATTGTATATTTAGGGTTTTGGTCCATTTTGAGTTAATTTTAGTATGGGTTGTGAGGTAAAGGTCCACCCTCAATTTTTTGTATATGCATATCCAATTTTCCCAGCACCATTTGTTGACAAGGTTATTCTTTTGCATTGAAGGGTCTTGGAACTCTTGTCAAAATCAAGTTGACCATAGATGTGAGGTTTTATTTCTGAACTCTCAATTCAGTTGCATTGTTCTATACATGCCAGTCTTACTGGTGTTTACAAGTTTATAAGGGGGACATTTGAAGATTGTATTTGTAAAGTTGTATGCAACTGAATGAGAGTAAGTATTAATCTAGTGTTGCTGAAGTCAGGAAAGGAAAGAAAAAGAAAATTGTATACAGAGAAAGGCCACAGGGAACAGCCAGAAACTGAAAATCAGCAGAGAATGGAAAAGTGCTGCAATGTGCATTGCTATGTGATGGAAAAGCCAAGGAAAACCAGTGACTGTCAGTAAGAAGAGACTGACCCTGGGAGGAAGCAAGTCTTCTATATGCTTAAACCATGAGCCAATAAATTCTCATTGTATAAGCTAACCCCTTGTACGGTATTTCTTTTAGCAGATAGGAATCTAGAACTGTCATAGTATCCTCCGATAAGCCTTTTTATCTTAGTGATAAAAGTAGTCTCCCCTTTTCATTTATGATTTCATTTATGTGTGTCTGTTCTTGCATTTTTACTTCTCCATCTAGCTAAAGGATTGCCAAGTTTATTGATCTTTTCAAAGAACCAACATTTGGTGTCATTGATCCTATAGTTTTCTAATTCTCTATTTCATTTATCCACACTCTAATTTTTGTTATTTCTTTCCATCTGCTCATTTGGGTTTAGTTTGCTCTTCTTTTTCTAAAACTGCCAGTTGTGAGGCTAGGTCTCTGATTTGAGATCTTTCTTCTTTCTTGATATAAGCATTTATAGGTATAAATTTCCCACTCAGCATTGCTTTTGCTGCATCCTATGGTTTTTCATGCTGTATGTTTGCCTCAAAATAATATTTCCTAATGTCCTCTGTGATTTCTTCTTTGACACATTGTTTATTTAAAAGGATATTGTTTAATTCCACATATTTGTGAATTTTTCAATTCTCCCTGTTACTGATTTCTAGTTTCATTCCTAGTGGCTAGAGAAGGAGATACAGTGTATGATTTCAACATTTTTAATTTATTGAGATTTGTTTTGAGATCTAAAATATGTTCTAACCAGAATAATGACTGAGGTACACTATAGAAGAATATATATTCTGCTACTATTGGGTGATGTGTTCTATATTTGTCCCTTAAATCTAGTTTATTTACAGTATCATTCATTTCTTCTATTTCCTATTTGATTACCTCTCTAAATGTTCTATTCATTATTGAAAGTTGTATATTTAAATCTCTTACCATTAACGTAGAATCATCTTTCTCCACTAAAATCTATAAATACTTACTTTATATATTTTCAGCCTATAATTGCCATGTCTTCCTGTTGAACTGACCACTTTATCAGTATACAGTGATTTTTTTTCTGTCTCTCACAACTATTTTTGATTTAAACTGTA
Organism: Dasypus novemcinctus; assembly: GCF_030445035.2. Taxonomy (NCBI): domain Eukaryota; kingdom Metazoa; phylum Chordata; class Mammalia; order Cingulata; family Dasypodidae; genus Dasypus; species Dasypus novemcinctus. The sequence continues at coordinate 49,016,550 of NC_080688.1, forward strand.
TTTTAGGAAGCGGTTGGGGCTCAATTGGTAGAAAGTCTGCCTACCATATGGAGGGTCCAGGGTTGGATACCCAAGGACCTCCTGACCCATGTGGTGAGCTGGCCCATGCACAGTGCTGCCGTGCAAGGAGTGCCATGCCACACAGGGTGTTCCCCGCATAGGGGTGTGCACCCTGCAAGGAGAGCCACCCCGTGTGACAAAAGCACAGCCCTACCTAGAAGTGCGCTGCATACACAAAGAGCTGATGCAACAAGATGACACAATAAAAAAGCAACACAGTTTCTTGGTGCCGCATGAGAGGAACCAAAACAGAAGAACACACAGCGAAGACAATGGGGGGAAGGGGAGAGAAATAAATTAAAAAATAAATCTTTTAAATAAATAAATAATTAATTAAAGTATATTTTATCTGCTATTAGTCTAGCTACTCCAGCTCTCTTTTGATTACTATATGTATAGTATATTTTCCACCCTTTCTGTTAGAACCTATTTGTGTCTTTGAATTTAAGGTAAGTCTCTTGTAAACAATATATTGTTGGGTCATGTTTTTATATTTTAATTCTGCTAATATCTGTCTTTTGACTGGAGAGTTTAATCCATTTAGATTTAAAACACCTACTGATAATGTAGGGCTTCCTTCTGCCATTTTCTATTTAGTCTCTTAAATCTTAAAATATTTTCCCCCTCAATTCTGTAATTAATGTCTACCTTCATGTTTGATTTTTTTTGTAGTGCACCATTTTGAATCCCTCCTCATTTCTTCCCTTTTATATTTTTAGATATTTTATGTTTACAATGGTTCATAAATTTAGAATTCTAAATCCATTGCAATCACATTTTATTTGATAGCAACTTAAGTTCAATAGCATATACAAAAACTGTGCCTATACCTCCTGCCTTCCACCTTTTTATTGTACTTGATGCAAATTATATCTTTATACACTGCATGTCCAAAACCATAGGTTTATCATTACTTTTTATGCATTTGAATTTTGAAACTTTAAGAAGTAAAAGTGGAGTTACATATCAAAAATAAATAAATAAATAAATAAATAAAGCTGACATTTATAATTACACATGAGTTTACCTTTCCCAAAGGTCATTATTTCTTTATGAGGCTTCAATTCTCTGGTTGGATCCTTTACTTTCAGTCTAAAGAACTCCCTTTAGCATTGCTTATGGGGCAGGTCTAGTGGTGACAAACTCCTCACCTTCAGTTTATCTTGCAGTGTTTTCATCTCTCCCTCATTTCTGAGAGACAGTCATAGCAGATATAAAATTCTTGGTTGGAAATTGTTTTCTTTTAGCACTTTAAATATTCTGTACCACTGTCTTCTTGTCTCCATGGTTTCTGATGAAATACTGAGGCTTAATGTTATTAGGGGTCCTTTTTATGCAGCGTGTTGCTTTTCTCTTGCAGTTTTCAGAACTCTCACCTGTTGCATTTGATAGTTTGACTACTGTGTCTTGGCATGGGTCTTCTCAGGTTTATCCTCTTTGGGGTCACTGAGTTCCTAGAATATGTATATTTATGCATTCCTTTAAATTTGGAAAGTTTTCTGACATTATTTCTTTGAATATTCCTTCTGCCCCTTCCTTTCTTCTTTTGCAACTCCCATAACTCATATGGTTGGTATACTTGATGGTGTCCCACCTTTTTGTTAGGCTCTCTTCACTTTTTTCATTATTTTTTACTTTTTACTCACTAGCCTAAATCACTTTAAATGTTTTGTCTTTGAGTTCACTGATTCTTCCTTCTGCCAGCTCCAATCAACTGTTAAACCTTCTAGGAATATTTTAATTTTAGTTATTTTGGTCTTCAATGACAGTGTTTGGTTCCTTTTAAAAATTTCCATCTCATTTTTGTGATTCTCATATTGTTCATTCATCATTTTCCTGATACCTTTTAGTTCTTTCTCTGTGTTTTCCCTTATCTCCTTAAGCATATTGAATTTTTTAAAAATTCTTTGTTGGGTAGGTCCAAAGTTTGATATTCTATGTTGATGGTTTCTGAATTTTTACCTTGTTCCTTTGGCTGGGCCATAATTTACTGTTTCTTTGTTTGTCTTGTAATATTTTATTGCACAAAAGTATTTTTAATATTTTAATATCATAACTCTGAGATTTAGTCCCTGAGATGTCTATTCCTAAAGTTTGTATCCAATACACTGATATGATAGATATGTCCTGGAGTTCTAGGAGTTAACAAAAACAATCATACAAATGCAAAAATGCAAATTCACTCTGCATTAGCTGATACACTTTCCTTCATAGTTTAGCCCTCCTATTAAGAAAATCAACCTGAGGCAAAAGTGAAGTGCTGGTCTTCTCCTTTTCTGAACTCATATCTTGTCCTGGAGTTGTGCTCACTCATGACCTTAGGAATACAAATCCCCCCCTACTACACATGAAATGGACATTCCACCCTCTCTCATGCCCTATTATTTGTGTTAAAGCTGTAACCCTTTGCCCAAGTTTGCTTTGATGTAATTGGTTATTTTTGTTTGTTTGTTTTTTGAGGTACTAGGCCTGGGATTGAACCGAGGACTTCACAAGCAAGAGGCCATCATTCAACCACTGAACTATATCAACTCCCCTGAGTTGGCTCCCTCATCTGTTTACGCATTGTTTGTTCATTTGTTTGTCTTTTTTTTCTTTACAATTTATTTATTTTTCATTTACTTTTATTTTTTAATTATCTTTTTTTAAAGTTAATAGATCACACAAAATGTTACATTAAAAAACATAAGAGGTTCCCATATACCACCCCCGCACTCCTCCCACAACATGACTCCCAGGGATGAGGCTCCCTGGCATCAAGGGATTACTACCAATCACTAACTGGTGATGCAACTAGAAAGAGACCTTGAATAAAAGGTTAACTCAGACCAGCAGAATACCTCAGTCTACATGGAGGATCATGTGTTAAAAACTGCTTTTTGATCTTGAATAAAAGGGGGAACTGGCAAAGACAAATGGCTAAGAGTCTTCAAAAAAGAGTCAGGAGGTCATTAGAGGGGTTGTGCTTACGCACACCTCAGCAGGACCCCAGAGACAGCCAACCTCAGATACTGGTGCTCCTGAGGGCTATGGAGACACACAGGTTCTATGGTCATGGCAGATGGCTCTGGAGTTCAGTGCCATGTCAGTGGGCCCTACTTTGGAATTTCTGTTCCTGAGTATGATGGAGTTGGACTCAGATGTGACCTTTGTACACACGCCTCCTCTGTCACTTTTACTGAACCTGTGGTTGGCACAAGAGTTGCTGTATACCCAGGAGACTTGAATGTCTGGACTGCCCATGTGCCAGCTGGGCCCTGAGCCTCAGCAGAGTTGCAACTCCTTCTCTCTGGTTCATTGGACTTGCCCAGGTCAGCTAACAGGGAGGTGAAGATGATCAACCACCACAACAGGGAACCAAGAGTACCTATAACTGCAAGCAGGAGAATTGCATCCATCATCCATGTGGGATCTAAGACCCCTCTCAATATAGAGGTGGAGTGGACATCACCATCCCAGGGTCCACAGGATGGAAGAATAAAATATGGATTGGAGTGGACTTACTGATAGTCTACTACAGAATATTGTGACTAGTAATGGAAGAAATTGTAGGATTGATGTGGAGAAAGTTTTGAGGAAGATGGCTTTGTCCATTTTTTCTAGGTGCTCAAAGATTCTGTGAGCAAACTGCACTCTAGAGTGTCTTAAATTGCCATCTTGGTAAATCAGGTATTTCCAAATCCACCTTTTAATTTCCAATTTACACAAGTAAATGTGGTCCAGAGAGATAGTGATCAAAACCATGCTCACAAAATTAATTACTGATAGAACTAAGATTCATTTTTTTAATCTATTTCCAAAGTATTTTCAACTACACTGGCATTTTTGTACAAGTGCAAAAAGTGTCTTTATAACAGAACTGTGGTGGTTTGAAGCTGTATTACCACAGAAAAAAATATGTAATACCACAGAAAACGAATCCATTCCTGTGGGTGAAAAGCCATTGTAAATAGGACCTTTTGATGAGGTTACTTCAATTAAGGTGTGTACCAACTCAATTAGAATGAGTCTTAATCCTATCATTGGAGTCCTTTATAAAAGAATGAAATTCATATGGACAGAAAGAAAGTCACAGGAGCAAGAAGCTGAAATCAAGATAATCCAGAAGAGGAGGAAGAGACCAGCAGATGCCACCATGTAACAGAGAAGCCAAGGATCACCAGCAGCTTATCTCTGGTAAGAAAGCATAGTATCAATAATGCCTTGATTTTGACATTTTCCTAACTTCAAAACTATAAGCACATAAATTCCTGTTGTTTAATATAACCCATTTCATGGTGCTCGCTCTGAGCTGCCTAGTAAACTTAAACAAGAACCTTTTAGAGATTTCAGTATACTAACTTTCATTAAATCAAGTCCAAGAAACAGAATAATTACATAGAATTTTCAGGTTGTTGTGGCTTTTTTTAGTAGGATTTTTTTCCTTAAGCAAATATTGGACTTACATTCAAATGGATATTCTTGGAGAAATACTATCCTAAAGCACATTACCTCTGAAATTTGGGCAGAAATATAATTCAGAATGAGATTAAAATTGTAAAATTTCATCAGAAAATTTTATCAGAAAAATTTCTCCTATTACAAAGATATTGTTCAACATAAAGTAATGTGGTATAGAATACACACTTTTTACAATGGAAGATGATGTTTTTCAGACCTACTTTCCCACTGAAAACAACTAAAAATGTTGGAGTTTTAAAAGACAGAAAGAGCTAACAAGTTTTTAGAAATTGGGAAAAATTCTAAAAGTCAGTAAAAATCTAGAGATGTAAGTGAAGCACAAGAGCATAAAAATGATATTCATTTAAAGGTAATTTGTGATTCCAAAAAAATGTAGGCATTGAGTTTGATGATTTAATATATCAACAAGTCAAGGGTTAGTCTCAGGTTTCTTAACATGGTATCTATGGATAGAATTTAAGGGATCCATAAACTTGGACAGGAAAAAATCACTTTATGCTCAAAATAATTCTCTATTTTTCACAAAGCATTCAAAAATATGATTCCTGGTCAGAGACGATGTATTTCACCAATCTTTAAAGGGCCCATAACATACAAAAAAATGTTAGGTACCTAACTTCCACTAAATTGTAAAACTCATATCCAATATGGATAGCAATGAATTATTACAGCTTCCAGGTAAGTGTAAAACAGGTATTATTCAACCCCCTAACAGCACTCAAGGAACTGTAAGGAAATTTTCTCACTGCTGAGTGGGACAAAGAACAGAAAAAAGCAAAAGAACAAATCAAAACAAACAAAAAGCCTATCCCTTTGACTTTTAGACTGTGGCTCTTCCAGTTTGCAAACACAATTTTCATCATTGAAGGTCCATGAAACCACGAGCCAGGAATTTTATTTAAGTTTGTACTACATTGGTACACTTGGGTCCTTGCTGAAGCAAAAGCAAACATATTTGGGAAGAAGTCATCTGTATCTTAAGTTTCATAGAATGCCCACAAATAATTTTTCAAGCACAATAAACAGTATAGAGTCGAAAGTAATTTAAAATAAAAGGGCACTAAAGTGAGAATTAACAGAAATAAGTAGATTTTTCAGTATTCTACTGAATATTGTAGGATTCAGTAGAAAGAATCCCACAAAGACTTCAAATATAAGGATAATCACAAGAAAAGAAAATTATACATTGATATCCATTATTAATATATACGTAAAAATTCTTAGAAAATGCTAGCAAACAGAATAATTGGCATATAAAGTGGAGAAATCCACCATGACCAAGTGGGATTTATCCCAAGAATGTAAATTTGGTTAAGCATATGGCAATCAACCAATGTAATTTACCCCATTAGTAGAATAAATGGGGAATGTACGATCATTTCAACAGATGCCAAAAAAGTGTTTGACAAAATCCACAACCATTAATAATAAAAATACGCAACACACCAGGAATAGAAGGGAACTTCCTTAATATGATCAAAGGTGCTCCTGAAAAATCAGCAGCTAATATCAGACTTAACTGTGAAAGACTGTAAGCTTTACATCTAAGATCAGGAACAAGGCAAGGATGCTCTTACCATTTCTATTCAAATTGTACTAGAGGTTCTAGCCAGGGTAATTAGGCACCTAGATGAAATAAAAGGCATCCATATTGGAAAAAGAAAAAAATTAAGCTATTTCTATTTTCAGAAAATATGTTTTTATATATAGAAAACCCAAAAGCACGCATGTGCGCATGTATGCACACACACACACACACACAATTAGAGCTGAAAGGTGAATTCAGCAAGGTTGGAGGTGACAAGATCAATATAAAAATCAGTTCCATTTCTATACCTTAGCAAAAAATGATCCAAAAGTGAAATTAAGTAAATAATTCCATTTATAATAGCATTAAAAAAGAATACTTGGGAATAAATTTAATAGATGACGTGCAAGCTTGTACTCTGAAATATAGAAAATATTATAAAGAAATTAAAGTCCTAAATAAATGAAAGGACATCCTGTGTTCATGGATTGAAAAATGTTATTATGTTAAAATGGCAACTCCCCAAACTGATCCACTGATTCAATACAATTCTTATGAAAATTACACCAACCTTTTTGTCAGAAATTATGAAGCTAATCCCAAAATTCAAATGAAAATGCAAGGGACCCAGAGCAGTCAAAACAATCTTGAAAGAGAATACAAAGTTGGAAAAAAATCACACTTCCTGATCTTAAAACTTACTATAAAGCTACAATAATCAATAAACTTACTATAAAAGCTACAATTATCGTCTGGCATAAGAATGGATACGTTAAACAATAGAATAGCATGTGTGTTGGTTTGAGTATTTTGTGGACCCCAGAAAATTATGCTCTTAAGCTAACCCATTCCTGTGTATGTAAATCTATTTATATGGGATCTTTTGGTTAGATTCAGTAAAGTACCTTTTGATTAGATCACTTCAGTTAAGGACCTTAGATTAGATTTTGACCAAAGGTAGGTCTTAATCCTCTTACTAGAATCCTATATAATTAGAGGAGAGCAGAGAAAGAGCTGCCATTTTACTCTGTCATGTGAGAGAGGAAACCAGGATTGCCTACAGCTGCAGAAACACAGAGAAATCTCAAGAGGCTAAGAGAGAGGCCAGAGGCTCTAATCTGTGGAGCACAGATGCTTCAGAGAGGGAAAGAAACCCCGAAGAAGCTAGGCCTACTGAGAAGCTTGACACAGAAAGAGTCTGTAGGACAGGGAAGAAAAGAACCATATGTCTGATCACCCACAGCTGAGCTTGGGGAGAAAGCAAGCCAGGAGGAAAAGTCAGAGACCAGCCACTATTTTGTCTTGCCACATTCAGGAGTCCAGGATTGACAGCAACTGACCCCTAGTGAGACAGCCAAGCCATTTCTGGTATATTTTGCATTGGCAGCCTGTGGCAAGCTAAGACAGTATGAGTGTACAGAAATAAATTCATACATCTACTGTCAATTGATTTGTTGTTATTGTTGACCATCTGTGCCTTATTTTCAGCAAGGAGGAGATTAAATGATACAAGGGTAAATGATTTTTGTCAGTAGTGTCAAGATCATTCAATGAGGAAAGAATAACCTTTTCTATAGACGCTAGGGTCAACTGGATATCCACATGTAAAAGAATGAATTTGGATCCCTATCTCACACCACATACAAAAGTCAACTCAAAATAGAATTATAGACCTAATTAAAGAGTTAAAACCATAAATGTCTTAAAAGAAAGCATAGTGTAGGGCTTCATGATCTTGGGCTTGACATTCATTTCTTATATCTTAGACACAAAAATCACAAGCAAATAAATGAAAAAAACACTGATATTGAACTTCACCAAATTGAAAAACAATTTTTGCTTCAAAGTACACTACCAAGAAAATAAAAAGACCACCCACAAAATAAGCAAAGGTATTTGTAAATAATATATCTGGCAAGGGTATAAGTTCCAGAGTACATAATTAAGTCTCACAGCTAGAGAAGAAAATAAAACAAATAACCCAATTATAAAATGGGCAAAGTATCTGAATAAATATTTCTCCAAAGAAGATATACAAATGGCCAATAAGCACATGAAAAGATATTCAACATAACTAGTCATTAGGGAATAGCAAATCAAAACACAATAAGATACTATATAAAACCACTTGGGTGGTTAATATAAAAAACACACAAGCTCATAGACAGGCATTACAAAGATTTGCCAGGATGTGAAGAAAAATACTTATATATTTCCATTAGGAAAAAAAAAATGTTGCAGCTGCTAGGGGAAACAGTTTGGCAATTACTCAAAAAGTTAAACATTATGTTTGCAAATGGCTCGCAATTCCATTTCTAAGTACATACCCAACAAAAATGAATATGCCTGCAGTAAAACTTGTACTCAAATGTCCATTCCTGTATTAATCATAATAACCCAAAAGAAGAAACAATGCAAATATGCATTCATTGATGAATGGATAAAACATTTGGTATATCCACAAAAAGGAATATTATTCAGCCATAAAAATTTAGGAAATATTAATACATGCTACAACATGAATGAACTTTGACAACATTAGGCTAAGTATAAGAATATGAAGACAAAAGCCAAATATTTTATGATTTCATTTATATGAAATGTTTACAATGGGCAAATCCATACAGAAAGAAAGTATATTCGTGGCTGTCTAGGGCTAGGGGAGGGGAAATGGGGAGTTTCTGTTAATGGTGTAGTTTTACTTTTTGGAGTTATAAATTGTTCTGGAATTAAATTGTGGTGATGGTTGAAGAACCTTGTAATTATTCTAAAAACCACAAAAATGTAAAAGTCATACACTTTAAAAGGGTAAATTTTATGGTAGGTGAATTATTTTCTATAAACATTAAATACAATTTTATTTCAAATAGCATGAATTCCATAATAGAACAATTTTAAAAATTATGATAAAATTGAGTATTATTATTCAATAAACTGTAGATTCCAAGAGTGACAAAACTTGGAGAAAAGTTTATGATATCACTGAAACTGAAAAGTTAGAATGCATCCTATATAAAAAATATATATGCATAAAACTGTCAATATACCTATAAATGAAATAGTAATGTTTTATTAGGTATGTCACATTTTCTGTTTTTCAAAAAGCCTTAAACCATATTCTACTAAAAATTGGAACTTTTTTAAAAAATTAAAAATTACTTGAAAGCCCAGTCAAGATTATTGAATCAAATTAAAATTATGATTGAAATCATGTTATGCCAAATGACAACTGGGTAGTGTTTTAGTTTCCTAGGCTGTTAAAGCAAATACCATGAAAAGAATTGGTTCAAACAACCAGAATTTATTCACTCATGGCTTTGAAGCTAAAAGAAAGTCCAAATCAAGGCATCATCAAGGTGATGTTTCTTTCTGAAGACTGATGTTTTGGGGCTGGCTGCTGGCAATCTGTGCTTCCTCTGTCACACAGCAAAGCACATGGCAGTATCTCCTGGTCTCTCCTTTCTCTCTCAGTTTCCAACAATGTCCAGCCTCTTGTTTCCTGTGGCTTTCTCCCCTTCTGTATTTTACCCCACTTATAAAGGACATTTATAATAGGATTAAAACCTATTCTGTTGGAGGTGAGACCCTCATCCAAAGTTCTACTTAAAATGTAGAAACCTGATCAAAAGTCCTACTTACAATGGGTCTGCATCCACAGGAATGGATTAAATTTAAGACAAGATTTTCTGGGGTACACACAGTTCCAAAATATTCTACCATACACTAATTTCTGGATCCTAAAAAGATTTGTTCTTTCTATACACAAAATACATTCATTCTATCACAACATCCAAAAGCTTTAAGTCCTTTCAGAAAAAATGCTTAGTACAAAGTCTTATCAAAATTAGTTATGGGGGTTGTCTGTCTGGTGCACAAATCCCTTCTGTCTGTGGACATGTGAAACCTAAAAATCAAGTTGGTTGCCAACAATATACAATGGAGGGACAAGCATAGGATAAATATTTCCATTCCATAGGGATGAGCTGGAAGGAAAATTGGAGTCACAGGTCTCTAACAATTCCAAAACACATCATGGCATACTCTGTTAGATTTCAAGGTCTCGGAGTCATCTAAGGAACCATGTTTTGTCCTCCAGATCTGACAAAGTGGCAGCACCACCCCTTCCAAGTGCTTACATAGTGGTCATGCTCTCCCTCAACACTGAGGTGAAGGCTCCATCTTCTCCAAACATCAGAAAGGTGGTCAGTCTCTCTGTGACTGCTAGGGCACAGGCTCTACTATCTCTTAGTACTGGAGTAGTAGCCATACTTTCCACAATCCACAGGACATAAGGTCCATCCTCTGGGATTCCTGGGGTGATAGCATTCTTCTTGATCAATAGGGAAAAAGGCACACCCGCTGCAAGTGCTGGGGTAGATTCACTCTTTCTATACACATGGGTGGGCTCACTCTCTTGATTTCTTCAGCCCAGACCTCAGCTTCCATGGTTCTGCCCTTGAAGTCATTTTTCCTTTAATTTCTTCCTTTTCTGTCCCTTTTAGTCCAAATTGGCAGTGGTTTCATTCATGCAAATTATACATAAACGTTACTGGGTTTGCATATAGCTCACAGGGTCCAAACCATCAGAAAAAAGAACTTTTCACAGATCCTTTGTGGATAACTGTATTTCCAATACTGACTTGTACTGAAATGGCTGAATGGACACATGTTCAGTTAAAATCTCATTGGAGTACTATTCTCTGGAGACTCACTTCCTAGAAATTCATATTTTTTTCTAAATCAGCAATTCCTGGTTTCTTTGTCCCCAGGAATTCAGTTCTCTGCTTATCCCTTTCCTCTCACATTTTACTATAAGCTGTAAGGAGAAACCAAGCTGCAGTTTCCATATTTAACTTGGAAATCTCCTCAGCTAAATATCCAAGTTCATCAGTTTCAAGTTCTGCTTTCCACCCAAAATCAGAACTCAGTTTCTCCAAGTTCTCTGCTATTTTAAAATAAGGATCACCTTTCCTCCACTTTCCACTACCACCTAAGGCCTTGTCAGAAGTACCTTGAGCATCCATCCTTCTACCAATAGTTTCAAATCAACCTAGTTTTCTATCAAGGCACCTCACAATTCTTCCAGCTCTACCCATTACCCAATTCCAAACCTGTTTCCACATTTTTGGTCTTTACAAAAGAAGCACCCCATTCTCAGAGTACCTGTATTTATCAGAGTTCATTAGAGACATAGAAGCAACAGGAGATAAATATTCCTGTGTGTATGAGGTCATTTTGACTGCATTACATCAGTGAGGTGTAACTCAAGTTGATTCTCTGCCTTCTTGCTGGGTATGATAAAAACAGACACAGGGGTAGCGGACTTGGCCCAGTGGTTAGGGCATCCGTCTACCACATGGGAGGTCCATGGTTCAAACCCCGGGCCTCCTTGAACTGTGTGGAGCTGGCCCATGCACAGTGCTGATGCGCGCAACGAGTGCCCTGCCATGCAGGGGTGTCCCCCGCGTAGGGGAGCCCCACACGCAAGGGAGCCCCACGCGCAAGGAGTGCACCCCGTAAGGATAGCCACCCAGCACAAAAGAAAGTGCAGCCTGCCCAGGAATGGTGCTGCACACACAGAGAGCTGACACAACAAAAAGAAAACATAGATTCCCATGCCACCGACAACAACAGAAGCGGACAAAGAAGACGCAGCAAAATAGACACAGAGAACAGACAACTGGGGTGGGGGGGGAGGGGAGAGAAATAAATAAATCTTTAAAAAAATAAAAAAATAAAATAATAATAATAATAAAAAATAGACACAGGGGAAGCAGACTTGGCCCAATGGATAGGGCATCAGCCTACCACATGGGAGGTCCGCGGTTCAAACCCTGGGCCTCCCTGACCCTGTGTGGAGTTGGCCCATGTGCGGTGCTGATGTGCGCAAGGAGTGCCGTGCCACTAAGGGGTGTCCCCCGCATAGGGGAGCCCCACGCGCAAGGAGTGCACCCAGTAAGGAGAGCCACCCAGCGCAAAAGAAAGTGCAGCCTGCCCAGGAATGGTGCTGCACACACGGAGAGCTGACACAACAAAAAGAAAACATAGATTCCCATGCCACCGACAACAACAGAAGCGGACAAAGAAGACGCAGCAAATTAGACACAGAGAACAGACAACTGGGGTGGGGGGGGAAGGGGAGAGAAATAAATAAATAAATCTTTAAAAAAATAAAAAAATAAAATAATAATAATAATAAAAAATAGACACAGGGGAAGCAGACTTGGCCCAATGGATAGGGCATCAGCCTACCACATGGGAGGTCCGCGGTTCAATCCCTGGGCCTCCCTGACCCTGTGTGGAGTTGGCCCATGTGCGGTGCTGATGTGCGCAAGGAGTGCCGTGCCACTAAGGGGTGTCCCCCGCATAGGGGAGCCGCACACGCAAGGAGTGCACCTTGTAAGGAGAGCCACCCAGCGTGAAAGTGTAGCCTGCCCAAGAATGGCAATGCACATATGGAAAACTGACACAACAAGATGACACAACAAAAAAGAAACACAGATTCCCGGTGGTGCTGATAAGGATAGAAGCAGTCATGGAAGAACACACAGTCAATGGACAGAGAGAGCAGATAAGGGGGGGGGGGGGAGCGGGGGAGAAGTGAAGAGAAATAAATAAAAAAATAAAATCTAAAAAAAAAACGGACACAGTGCCCAGCTGGCACATGACCAGTCCAGAGATTCAAGTCTCCTGAGGTTACACCAACCCCAGCACCAACCACAGGTTCAGTAAAAGTGACAGAAGAGGCATGTGTACAAAGGTCACATTTGAGTCCAGCTCCATCACACTCAGGAGTACAAATTCCAAATTCCAAAGTAGGGCCCACTGACAAGGCACTGAACTCCAGAGTCATCTGTCATGACCATAGAACCTGTGTGTCTCCATAGCCCTGAGGAGCACCAGTACCTGGAATTGTATTTACTTTGGCTATCTCTGGATACTGCTGAGATGTGTGTAAGTGCTACCCCTCTGATGACCTCCTGACTCATTTTGAAGTCTCTTAGCCATATAAACTCATTTGTCTTTACCATTTACCCCTTTTGTTCAAGGTCTTTTGCTAGTTGCACCATCAGCTGGAGACTGGTAGTAATCCCTCGGCATTAGGGAGGCTCAACCCTGGGAGTCATGTTCCACACTGGGAGTCATGTTCCACATTGGCCTAGAGAGTGGCCACATTTGAACAACATGGAGGCTCTCAGGAGGTAACTCTTAGGCACCCTGCAACTCCAGGCCTAGTTGAAATTTCAGGCACACAAGTCATAAGCACAGTCGTCAGTATTAAAGGCTCATCACTGAGCCTCAGCAGAGTTGCAACACCTACCCTCTGGTTTGATGGATTTACCCAGGTCTGCTAACAGGGAGGTGAAGATGGTCAACCATCACAGCAGGGAACCTGGTACCTACAACTACAAGAAGGAAAATCCCATCCATCAGCCATGTGGAATCTAAGTCCCCTCTCAATTTAGCAGTGGAGCAGACACCACCATCCCAGGGTCCACAGGAGGAAGGAATAAAATGTGGATTAGAGTGGACTTACTGGTATTCTACTATAGAACTTTTGTGACTCTAGCAATGGAAGAAATTTTATAATTGACATGGGACAGTGGCCACAGTAGTTACTGAGGGCAGGGAGAGGGAAGAAGAGAGGCACTGTGGGGGCATTTTTGGGACTTGGAGTTATCCTGAATGATACTGCAGGGACAGATTTTGGATATTATATATCCTTCCATAACCCATTGAATGGACTGGGGGAGAGTGTAAACTACAATGTGAACTATAATCCATGCAGTGCAGCAGTGCTCCAAAATGTATTCACCAAATGCAATGAATGTGCCACAATAATGTAAGAGGCTGTCGATGTAGGAGAAATAGGAGGGTGGGGTTTAGGGTATATGGTAACCTCTTATATTTTTTAATGTAACATCTTTTGTGATATATGTATCTTTTAAAAAAAGACAATTAAAAAATTATTCCAGAACAACAACAAAAAAACAGACAGAGAGAGAAAAACAGAAAAAAGGGAGCTGCCATATTTTATTCTGCCATGTGAGTGAGAAAAAACTCTAGTTTTGCCAACAGCTGAGCTTCAAGGAGAGAATCCCCTGAGACAATTAAAAAATTGAAGCCCAGGGAGCAGATCCAGTAAGAGACAAGCCCTGTGCTAAGTTTGCAAAAAAGCAGAGACCTCAGCAGAGATTGGCAGCCATCTTGCTTCACCATGTGACCGCTGACTCTGGTGAGAAAGCACCTCTTATGGTGCCATGAGTTGGACTTTCCAAGGCCTTGGAACTGTAAGCTTTTACATCAAATAAATACCCTTTCTAAATGCCAACCCAATTCTGTACTTTGAATCAGCAGCCGTTTGGCAAACTAAAACAATATTTCCATCATTGTTGGTGGCAGTCTCCTCAGTTGTAGATGTAATCAACCATATATGCAATCAACTTACTAATTATTTAAATACATGAAATATTCTTAAAGAAACAATTAGGCCAGTGCTTGCTTGACCAGACAACTGTACTCCATTACCTGCCAAAGTTTACACATGAATTTAGCCATCACATTAGCAAAATCAGTTTTAGTTTCCTAGGCTGCTCAAGCAAATACCATGCAATGGGTTGGGTTAAACAATGAAAATTTATTTGCTCACATTTTTGAGACTAAAAGAAAATATAAATCAAGGCATCATCAAGGCAATATTTTTTCTGGGGCTGACTGCTGGCATCCTTTGGCTCCTCTGTCACGTGGCAAATCACATGACATCTCCTGGTCTCTTGCTTCTCCTCCGACATCTGTTGATATCCAGCCTCTTGCTTCCTGTGACTTTCTCTATTTCTGTCTGAATTGCACTCATCTTATAAAGGACTCCAGTAATAGGATAAAAACAGATCCTGACTGGGTTGGGACACACCTTCTTAAATGAAAAGGTCCTGCTTACATGGATACACACAGACAGAAATGGATTAAAATTTTATTTTTAATGAACTCATGACCTTGCAAATGGGAAGCAGGTGCTCAACCACTGAGCCACATATGCTCTTCAATGACAGCTGTTTTTTTTTTTCATTTGTCTGTTTTGTTTTTAAGAGATCCTGGGGATTGAATTCGGGACTCATACATGGGTAGCAGGCACTCTATCACTTAAGCTGCATCCACTCCACAGAAAGGATTAAAATTGAAGAACACATTTTTCTTGGTACATGCAGCTTCAAACAACCACAGGTAGCATAGTCAATATACTAAAAAGAAAAAAAGGGAAGAGGAGTTGACAAGACAGACAGATAAAAGAAAGCCAAGGAATTTACCCAGCAAAACATTCAAATATAAAAACTGAGAAACAGTTATGTACATGCAAGAATTCAGAGAGTTCATTTCCTGTAAGCCCTTCCTGCTGAAAGAGAAATGATCTACTTGCAAGAGAGATGACTGAAGAAATTTGGCACAAGTAGTGGCAGTGAGCCTTGAATACATCAGCCTTTTAACTCAGATTAAAGCATAGGAATGAGGATAATAGATTAATAGCCTTATGTGCTTAAGTGCTCTGACAGTACTATTAAAAACATAGCGGGGAGTTCCAGGAATATGGCATCAGAGTAAGCAGGACTCAACTCTCTCCAAAAACAACAGAGAAAGGGCAAAAATCTGGCCAAAGTAGCTGCTTTGAATATTTGCAGTCCAGAAAAGTACTGTGCATCCTCCAGGAGAGCAAAGGACAGAGAAACGAAGAAGTTGAAAGGAAAACCATGAGTTACTAACTCCGGTGACCAAAATAATACCCTCAAGGCAAAGAGCCTAGATAAAACCCGTGGCTCAATGCAGTCAGTTGAAATGGGAACAGATATCTTCCTCCCTGAAAAGAGAGAAGGTATGGCAGAGGGAGGAGAGTGGTGTCCCTTCAGTGAATTTGGTCAGCAGACTGCGCTATGAATCCTGGCTCTAGTCAGACCAGAATCACCAGCCAGTAGAAGTTGAAAGGGAGATTTCCCAGGAAAGATACGCTGACTAGCACCATCTCCTGGTTGGCAGGTAAACTGCAAGGAAAAAAAAATGCTTTTAGTAATCTCTTGTTCCAGCTCATTTGGAGCAAATGTGTCCCATTAGTGAGTCCCTGGTTCTATTTTAATAACTTAAGTTGGGCAATTTTAAAGACTTAAAATAAGTTGAACCAAAAATCAAAGAAGAGTCATGGAACAAAACTGCTAGGCAAGAAAAAAAATTGTCAGAATAAACTCACAAACATACTTGGATGTCTAGACATTAGCAGAAAATTACAAGCCATACTAATAAACAGGAACAAATGGCCCAGCCACATGAACAAACCAAAAATCTTAAAAAGACATGGGACTTAAGACAATTAATCAATGATAACCATACAAATTTCTTAATCAATTCAAGGATATGAAGGAAATATGACTAAAGAGGTAAGAATATCAAGAATACCAGGTCAACACAAAGAACAATTTGAAAGCCTTAACTGAAAAGTAGCAGAGATTACAGGAATGAAAGACACAAAATGTGAAATTTAAAAAATACCTTAGAGGCATATAACAGCAGGTTTGAATTAAATGGAAGACATTTAGTGAATTGGAGGAATGAACAACTAAACTTGAAATGACAGAAAAATAGAGAAAAGAATGGAAAGAATAGAACATGATCTCAGGGAATTGAATGACAATGGGAAATTTTTAAAAATCCATTATCAATATCCCTGAAGAAAAGAACAGAAAAGGGACAGAAAGAATATTGGAGGAAATAATGACCAAAAAGTTCCTAACCATTGTGAAAGATATAAATATTAATATCTAAGAAGGACATGGCACCCCAAAGAAAATAAATCCAAATAGACTTACTCTGAGTAAAGTACTATTCAGAATGACAAATACCAGGTATAAAGAGAGGATTCTGAAAGAAGCAAGAAAAAAGCAATGCATCACATACAAGGGAAGCTCAGTAAGACTACATGCCAAACTTTCTTTAGAAACCATGCAGGCAAGAAGAAAATGGCTTGATGTATTTAAGGTACTGAAAGAGAAAAACTGCTAGCCAAGAATTCTTTATCCATAAAACTGTCCTTCAAAAATGAGGGTGAGTTTAAAGTCTTCAGAGACAAACAAAAACTGAGAGAGTATGTTAACAAAAGACCAGATTTACAAGTGATACAAAAGGGAATAGTGCAATCTGAAATGAAAACAAGGGCAAGAGACTTGAAGAAGAGTGTTTCAATGAAGATTACTCATAAATTAAAGGGTAAAAATACAGACAAAAGTAAGCTATGATAAGAGAAAGCCAAAGGATATAATGGACAAAGTAAGTAAAGCCTTTACAGTAAAAACACTGAATGCTAAAGGATTAAACCACTCAATCAAAAAATACAGTCTGACAGAATGGACAAAAAATATGAGCCATCTATTTTTTTACAACAGACTGTTTACAACAGACTCACCTCAGACATAAAGAGAAAATCAAGTGGAATGTAAAAGGTTTGAAAAAGATATTCCAAGCAAATAGTAACCAAAGAAGGTCTGGAGTAGTGGTACGTATAGATTTTAAATACAAAACTATTATAGAAGATGAATAATGTTATTATATTTAATAAAAGGGGCTATTCACCAAGCAGAAACCATCAAAATAAATATTTATGCACCTAATATGAGTGTCCCAAGATACATGAGGCACATACTGGTAAAAGTGAAGGGAGAAATGGACATCTCTACAATATTTGTTGAAGACAATATGCCATGTCAGCAATAGACAGAACATATGGACAGAGGATAAACAAGGAAAGATAGAGATTAAGTAATATGATAAATGAACTAGACCTAATAAACATTTATAGAGCATTACACCCCAAAACAGCAGGATACACATGCTTTACAAGGGCTCATGGATTCTTCTCCAGGATAGAATGCATGTTGGGTCACAAGACAGGTTTCAATAAATTTTAAAAGATTGAAATTATACAAAGCACTTTCACCAGTCATAATGCACTGAAGCTAGAAATCAATAACAGATGTAAAAAGGGAAAATTCCCAAATATATGGAGGTTAAAGAACACACTCTTAAATAACCAGTGGGTCAAAGAAGAAACTGTAAGAGAAATCAGTAAATATCTCAAGACAAATGAAAATGAGAACAGCACACATGAAAACATATGGGTTCCAGAGACAGCCAAAGTAGATACAACCCCAGGTACTGGTTCTCGTGAGGGCTACAGAGACCCACAGGTTCTATGGTCATGGCAGATAGCTCTGCAGTTCAGTGCCATGTTAGTTGGCCCTACTTTGGAGTTCATGTTCCTGAGTGTGATGGAGTTGGACTCAGATGTGACCTTTCTACATATGCCTCTTCTGTCATTTTTACTGAACCTGTGGATGGTACTGAGGTTGGTGTATACTCAGGAGACCTGAATCTCTGGACTATCCATGTGACAGCCAGACCCTGAGCCTCAGGAGACTTGCAACTCCTACCCTCTGGTTTATTGGACTTACCCCAGCTGGCTAACAGGGAGGTGAAGGTCAACCACCACACCAGGGAGCCAAGAGTGCCTACAACTGCAAGCAGGAGAATTGCATCCATTATCCATGTGGAATAGAAGCCCCCTCTTGATATAGAGGGGGAGGGGACATAACCATCCATCCCAGGGTCCACAGGATGGAGGAATAGAGTATGGATTAGAGTGGACTTACTGATATTCTGTTCTGGAACTATTGTGATTAGTAATGGAAGAAATTGTAGCACTGATGTGGAGAAGGTGGCCATGGTAGCTGCTGAAGGTAGGAAGAGAGAAGAACAGATATGATGTGGGGGTATTTTCAGGACTTGGAGTTGTCCTGGGTGATACTGCAGGGACAGATGCTGGACACTGTATGTCCTGCCATGGCCCACTGGGTGGACTGGGGGAGAGTGTAAACTACAATGTAAACCACTATCCATATGGTGCAGCAGAGCCCCAAAATATATTCACCAAATGCAATGAATGTGCCATGATGATGAAAGAGGCTGTTGATGTGGGAGGAGTGGGGTGAGGGAGGTGGGAGGTATGTGGGGACCTCTTATATCTTTTGAATATAACATTTTTTTTAAAAAAAAAGAGAGGAAAAACAAAACAAAACAAAACAAAAAATATATATGGTATACAGCAAAGGCAGGATGAGAAAGGACATTTATAACTCTCAATGTTTACATCAAAAAAGAACAAGCTAGAATCAAAGACCTAACTAAACACCAGGAGGAATTAGAAAAAGAACAGCAAACCAATCCGAAACCAGATGAAGGAAAGAAATAATAAAGATCAGAGTAGAAATAAATGAAATTGAGAACAAAAAGACAATAGAGAGAATCAATACCACCAGAAAGGTGGCGCTTCTAGAAGATCAACAATATCGACAAACCCTTAGTTAGACTGACAAAGAAAAAAAGAAGATGCAAATAAAATCAGAAATGAGGGGTAATCATTACCACTGAATTCTCAGAAATAAGAGCTCATAAGAGTATACAATGAGGGATGCAGACTTGGCCCAGTGGTTAGGGCATCCATCTACCACATGGGAGGTCCGTGGTTCAAACCCGGGGCCTCCTTGACCCGTGTGGAGCTGGCCCATGCGCAGTGCTGATGCGTGCAAGGAGTGCACTGTTCCCTGTATAGGGGAACCCCACATGCAAGGAGTGTACCCCATTAGGAGAGCCACCCAACGCAAAAGAAAGTGCAGCCTGCCCAAGAATGGTACTGCACACACAGAGAGCTGACACAACAAGATGACACAACAGAGAGAAACACAGATTCCTGTGCTGCTGACAACAATAGAAGCGGACAAAGAACACGCAGCAAATGGACACAGAGAACAGACAACTTGGGCGGTGGGGGGGAGGGAAAGGGAGAGAAAAAAATAAAAGTTTTTAAAAATCTTAAAAAAAAAAAGAGTATATAATGAAAAATGGTACATCCATAAATTAGCCAACGTAGATGAAATGGACAAATTCCTAGAAACACACATACACTGACCCTAGAAAAAAGAGAAATCCTCAACAAACCAATCACAAGTAAGGAGATTGAGACAGTCATCAAAAACCTCCCAAATATGAAATTCCCAGGACCAGATGGCTTCACAGGGGATTTCTAACAATCATTCAAAGATTGTTACCAATCTTGCTCAAGTCCTTCAAAAAAACTGAACAGGAAGAAATGCTAACAATCTCATTCTATAAAGCCAGCATCACCTAATACTAAAACCAGATAAAAACACTATGAAAAAAGAAACGTGAAGACCAATATCTCTAATGAATATAGATGTAAAATTCCTCAACAAAATACGTGCAAACCAACTTTAAAAGCACATTAAAAGAATTACACACCATGATCAAGTTGGTTTTGTCCCCAGTATGCAAAGGTACTGAAAGAGAAAAATTAAAGGGTAAATTACAGACAAAAGTTCAACACAAAAATCCATTAATGCAAAAAACCACATTAATAAATTGAAGAAGAAAAATCACATGATCCTTGCAAATGACACGGAAAAAGTTATTTGACAAAATATAGCATCCTTTCTTAATAAAAACACTCCAAAAGATAGGAATAGAAGGAAGCATTCTCAACATAGTAAAGTATACATATGAAAAACAGCTAGTGTTTTATTCAGTAGTGAAAATTTAAAAACTTTCCTGCTGAGCTTGGGACCAGAATAAGAATGTCCACTGTCACCACTGTTATTCAATATTGTACTAGAAGTTCTAGCTAGAGCAATAAAGGAACAAAAATAAATAAAAGGCATCCAAATAGGAAAGGAAGAAATAAAACTTTCCCTATTCATTGATGATATCATCGTATATCTAGAAAATCCAGAAATACCCACAACAAAGATATTAGAATTAATAGACAAGCTCAGAAAAGTGTCAGGATAAAAGATTAATATGAAAAATCAGTAGCATTTCTATACACTACCAAGGAGGAAGTCAGAAAAAACTTGATTTATAATAGCAATTAAGAAATCAAATATTTAGGAATAAACTTATTAACCAAAGACACAAAGGATCTATATTCAGAAAACTACAAGACAGTGCCAAAGAAGACCTAAATAGATGGAAGAACATTCCATGTTCATAGATTGGAAAACTAAATATCATTAAAATGTCAATTCTACCTAAATGAACTTATGGGTTCATCGCAATCCCAATAAAGATACCAACAGCTTTCTTTTGCAGAAATGGAAAAGCCAGTTTTCAAATTCATTTGGAGAGGAAGGGGCCCAAAATAGGTAAAAAAAAAAAAGTCTTTAAAAAAGAAGAACAATATTGGAGGACTCTCGCTTTGACTTTAAAGCATATTACTTAGCTACAGTTGCAAAAACAGAATGGTAGTAGCATAAAGATAGACATATTGACCAAAGGAACCAAATTGAGAACTCAGAAATAGACCCTCACATCTTCAGTCAAATGATTTTTGACAAGGCTATCAAGCACACCCAATAAGGCCAGAAGAGTCTTTTCAAAAAATTGTGCTGGGAGAACTGGATAGCCATATCCAAAAGAAAGAAAGAAAGAGGATCCCTATCTCACACCTTATACAGAAATTAACTCAAAATGGATCAAAGACCTAAATATAAAAGCCACCACCATAAAGATCTTCAAGATCTTGTGGTAGGTGGTATTTGCTTAAAAATCTTATACCCAAAGCACAAGCAATGAAAGAAAAAAGAGATAAATGGGACTGCCTCATAATTAAACACTTGTTCTTCAAAAAAGAAGAGATGTGATGTGGGGGCATTTTCAGTTCTTGGAATTGTCCTGAGTGGTACTGCAGGGACAGTTACTGGACATTGTATGCCCTCCCACGGCCCACTGGGTGGACTGGGGGAGAGTGTTAACTATAATGTGGACCATTGACCATGTGGTGCAGCAGTGCTCAGAGATGTATTCACCAAGTGCAGTGAATGTCCCATGATGATGGAGGAGGTTGTTGTTATGGGAGGAGTGGGGTGGGTGGGATGAGGGGTATATGGGGACTTCATATTTTTTTTAATGTAACATTAAAAAAATAAAGACAAAAAAATAAAAAATAAAAATAAAATCACTCTCTGTCTACCTATCCAAAAAAAGGCTTTGTCGAGAAAGTAAGAAGGAAGCCTACTCAATGGGAGAAGATATTTGGAAACCTCATATTCAATAAGGGTTTGATACTCATGTTATATAAAGAGAACTTACAACTCAATGATAAAAAGACAAGCAACCCAATTAAAATAGACATTTTCCTAAGAGGAAATAGAAATGGCCAAAAAGTGCATGAAAAAATGTTCAACATCACTAGCTATTAGGGAAATGCAGATAAAAATTACTTTGAGATACCATTACACACCTTATAGAATGATAGTTATACATACATATAAAGAAAACAAACTACAAGTGCTGGAGAGGATGTGGAGGAATAGGAACACTCCTTCACAGTTGGTGGGAATGTAGAAATGGTGCAACCTCTGTAGAAGAAAGTTTGGCAATACCTCAAGAATCTGAATATAGAAATACCTTGTGATCCAGCAATCTCATTACTAGGAATACATTCAGAAGAACTGAAAGCAAGGACACAAACTGACATTTGCAGAGACCAATGTTCACAGCAGCATTATTCACAATTGTTAAAATATAGAAACAGCCCAAATTTCCATGAACTGATAAATAAACAAAATGTGGCATATACACACAATGAATACTATTCAGCTGTAAGAAGAAATGAACTTGGGATGCATATGACAAAATGGATGAACACTGAGGACGTTACATTGAGTGAAATAAGCCAGATGCAAAATGACAAATATTATATGGTATCACTAATATGAACTAAATAGATGAGTAAATTCACAGATGTAAATCTAGATAGAGCATAGGATACGATACTAGGTGACAGAATGTGGAGTGAGAATAGGAGCTGATGCTTAATGTATGTAGAATTTTTAATAAGGTTTATTATAAAAGTATGAAAATGAACAGAGTTGATGGTAACACATTATAGTGAATATAATTAACACTCATGATTTATAAATGTGATTGTGGTTGAATGGGGTAGTCTTTGGATATAAATGTCAATTGAAAGGAAGCAAGAGATTAATCTAGGGACAAAGCATAATGTTTGGTGGTGGATGAAGATTGTGGTTAATAGCATAAATACAAGAAAGTTCTTTTTTACAAAGTGTTAAAAAATATGGTGACACATGGGAAAATTACAGCTAATGTAACTTATGGACTATAGTTAATAAAAATATTGTAATATTTTTGCAGCAATGCCACAGAAGATATATCAATTCAAAGGAACAACAATAGGGGGGTAAAATAGGGTATGGGATTTTTTCTTTTGGAGTAATGGAGATATTCTAAAAGTGATTGAGGTGAGGAAAGAATAACTCTGAAGAAAATGAGATTCACTGAGTGTACACTCTGAGTGGACTGTACAAAGCCTGGGACTATAACACAGGGAATCCAGTGGTCGAAGGAGGACTGTGTTTAACAGGACAAATATGAAAACGTTCTCTCTTGAATGATAACAAATATTTAATACTAAAACAGGGGTTTAATACTGGTTGTGTTGGGAGAAAATATACCAAATGTAAGATACGGGCTATAGTTAGGAGTAATATTTGGGCGATGGCGTTTCACAGATTGTAACAAATGTTTTAAGACAATGCAGGGTGGTGGTGATTGGGTGATGTATGGGAGCCCTGTGTGATGATATGTATGTTTGTTTTGTAGCTTCACAACTTTTACTAAACAATTTTTCCTTTGAGGTATCGTGGCCCAGAATTAAACCTGGGACCTTGTATGTTGGAAGCTGGTGTTCTACCACTGAGGCACACCGTCACCCCTGAGTTGTTTTTCTTTCACCTGTTTGTTGTTTATTTTAGGTTTTTTGTTTTTAGGAGACACTGGGAACTGCTTAAGCTATATCTGCTCCCCTACACTTATTTTATGTATGAACATGTATGTATGATATACTTTAATAAAATTTTATTTTAAAAGAAGGGTGACAAAATATGATGGCAGGCAGGAAATGGGGCAAGTGTATGTAAAGTACAAGTGCATCTTATAAGAATAGACTGAGAATAATAGGATATTACTTTAAATGAGATGTTAGGGAAATGGAATGAAAAGGGAAGAAAAGTTTCCTAGCTTATTTGGTATAGATCAAATAAACAGTATCTAACAAAGAAAGGATTAAGGTATCAGTATGTAATATATAACAATATAACAACAAACCTTAAATATTGAACAGGGAAGCAAATAACCCTCATGTATATGCATATGTATATAAAAATAAAAATGATGGAAATGAGATCATATTGGTGTATATGCATAATTGTAAATACATTAAAATCACTATAGTATATTTTTACACTGGCTTACAAAGTGAAATCTAACACTATGCTGTAAGCAAGAGAAATATCTAAAAAAACACTTATTCAGAAAGTTTAAATTAAAGTGATAGCAAAATATATACGAGGCAAATGAGTATAAAATAAAGCAATCATCATGATTTTGATATCTGACAGCATAGACCTGAGATCACAAAGTATTAAAGGAGAAAAATTATTTCAATATTCCATAATATTAAAGACTATTATATAAGTATAGATATTACTGTTATTAATATTTATGCACCCAATAACACAGGGCAAACTTTGAGGAGATGAAAGAAGAAAAAGAGAAACATATTAATAATAGGTAAATTTAGCATATTTTCCTCAATCCAAGAAATAACAAGAGGATAAAAATTAGAAAAGATATATAGAAGACATTAAGCACATAACCCATGAGATAGAGCTTATAAATATACTAAATGCCGAACCAAAATAATTCACATCTTTAAATAATGCACAGATCAAAGAACAAAGCAAAATCAAATTAAATCTAAAAGATCATAACAGGTCTACCATCCATACTCTCTCTTGGGGAGTGAAAAGGAGTCCTCAAAGAAAGGAAACAGATGTCGAGGTATTACCTCCCTGAAATTATGCTAATAACAGATATCCTAGAAAATATACTATATGGCATTTTTAGTTGAAGAGTTATGTATTGAAAACTTTTGGCAGGATGTCCCTGTTGTGTAGAGCTGTTATTAACAAACCTGGAATCTATATTTATGGAACTTGGCTCTCTGAAAAACATTATGCTAATTCTATATCTATCTTAATAAAGAATGAAGATATTCCATGACTAAAAGGGAGTGCTTCTGCATAAGTATTGTGGCTGCATATCAGGCTTAGAGACATCTTAGCCAGAGCACATCCAATGAGGCAATACAGGACCTGGAGAGCTGCCTTGATGTTCCCAGATCTCTTCCTACCTCACCTGTACTTGGCAATTACGTTTCCTTAACATTGTTATCAAAGGAAGATACTGGGTAAGAGCTCTAATTTCTATGAGTGTGATCTGACAATGAAATCATTTATGTTATCGCAGTGGTACAGCCAGGGAAATTTATAGTTTTAAATAATTATATTAGAAAAGAAAAAAGACTGAAAATTTGTGATATAAGCATTCAAATTAAGAATATGGGGGGAAACAGACCCAATGAAGTAAAAGGAGGAGAAGGGGGAAGCTGCTGTGGCTCAATCAGTTGGGCTCCCACCTACCATATGGGACTCCCTGGGTTCGTGTTCCAGGGCCTCCTTGAGAAGGCAGGCTTGCCTGCACGAAGCGGAGAGCCATCGGCCGGCAAGTGCCGCGGAGTGCCGCCCAGCCCACAAGTGCCATGGAGTGCCACCTGGCCCACAAGCGCTGTGGAGAGCTGACTCAACAAGGTGATGCAACAACAACAACAAAAAAAGGAGACAAGTAAAAAAAAAACAAAAACACAGAATGGACACAGAGAGTAGACAACAAGCAAGCTGCAAGGGGGGGAGGGATAAAATTAAATAAATAAATAAATAAATAAATACAAACAGAAAGAACACACAGTGAATGGACACAGAGAACAGAAGCAAGCAAGCTGCAAGGGGGGGCGGAGAGGAGTTGAGAGAGAAAAAAAAAGTAAGAGAAGGAAGAAAATAACAACGAAAATTAATTTTAAAAAGCAAAATAAAAATCTTTGGAAGAATCAAAAAATCCAAAATTACCACTTTGAAAAGGTTAAAATAAATGAACATTTCTGACAAGAAGAGAGAAAAAAATAAAATGCTACTTTTTTATTTTAAAAGGAGAAACAAGTGGATTTGAAGAAATATAAAAAACAAAGGATATTATTAACAACGTTGTACCAATACATTCAAAATTTTACCAAATGAACATATTTCTAAAGGAAAAAATATATAATTTTCCAAAAGTGAGTAAAAGGATAAATAGAAAGCCTGGAACTGGTAAAAAAAAAAAAAAAAATGGACCATATTATTAATTTAAAGTAATTACCCCAAAAAGACAATTCTGTGAGATACAGGATAATCAAATCACTTGTGTGCATAACTCACTTTTACACACATGAAGGGAACATCAAATTTTTTCATATTGGTTTTAATGTTAATTAAAAAGACTAATAGTTGTTTCAAGACATTCAGAGCTGAATTGGAGATTTCCCTTTGACTGATATAACAAAGTCTGTTTTTTATTGGAACACAAAGTCCACACTGGGTTGTTTAAAAATGCTGTTCCCCAGATTTGGCCCATGTCATGCAAAGACATGATATTACCAACTTGATGTAGAATAAAATATGTCAGGACGTAGGAGCAAATAATGCAGCAAAGTAATACAATAAAATCTAATACAATTTTTAAAATAGAACAATGTAAGTATTTCTCATTTTTATTTTAAATTTTTATGTTCAATGTATACCGGTAAGATTTTAATAACCAGCTGTCAGGTGTTAGTAAATACTACCGTCATGGTCATTTTCAAGTTACCGAGGAAGCAGAGTTGAGAAGAGATGTGTACTACACCCTCATGAGCCAGTAAAAGCTGACTCCAGCATTCCATTGTTAGAATACCCACCTATTCTACTGCCTATACTATAGTTCTGTCATCGTAAAAGGAACTGGATATGGGTTGAATTTCCTAAAACTGAGTTGCTTCTGTCACTTACCTCACCTTCCCAGTATGTTCTGGTTTTATGACCCCTGATCCTAGGAAAGACTACTACTGTATTTGTAGCTCTCTTTATTCTGTGAGTGATTTGGATTGCTTTTACCTATATCCTAGTTTCAAAGAAAATCACTTAAGAATAACCTTACCTTTCTTGGGTTGATCATCTCCAGTGGGACAAGAAGGAATTATCTTATTTTCAGGCATGGTCATCATGTAGTGTTTTCAAACCTAATTAGAAAAAAATATACTTAAATATCTTGAAACAAAATTAATTTTTATTTAATTTCACTAAAAATTGTCAGTTAAAGAACTGATATTGTCAGGATGGGTTTTTAACATTATAAAATATAAATGTACAAAAATAAATACTAAACTATAAAATATAAGAAATCTAACAAGATACTCTTTTTCCTTTGAGGACTACTATGATGCTATTTAGGAATATTAAACATAAAAATCTTTACTGAAAAGGGATTCTAGATCTCCTGCTGTGCTAGTGACTTAAGCACATGCATGGTCTAACCACTAGGTAACATGGTTGTGGGCTCAAAGCCCTGTGGAATTCTAGAACATCCAGTGTTTTCATAATATGATAAAAGTTTAAACTTGCTATCATGTATTCTGTATTTTCCCTCAGTTCCTGTTTTAAATAAGGAGAAATATATACAAAGGAAGAGAGAAAATTGTATTGATACTCCATGTATCCATCAACCAGTTTCAACAATTATCAACTTAAATATCTACCAAGAAGAAAATAATTAAATGCATTGTTAAATAAATTTACTATG
Source organism: Dasypus novemcinctus (assembly GCF_030445035.2). Taxonomy (NCBI): domain Eukaryota; kingdom Metazoa; phylum Chordata; class Mammalia; order Cingulata; family Dasypodidae; genus Dasypus; species Dasypus novemcinctus. The sequence goes on from NC_080688.1 coordinate 49,044,442, forward strand.
GAATATTATGCAGAGTTTAAAATTGGAAAAAAATACATCTACTTTTTGGGGAGGTGGAAGTTTTCAAGATATTTTGCTAAGTAGAAAAGAAAACAAATTTCACTAGAATATGGATAACACTGCCTCATATTAAATATATATACACATATGCACACACAAGTGAATGCACAGAAAAATTTTCTGGAAGAAAGGATACCATATTTTTAACAATAATTACTTTTAAAACAAATTGGACTGGGAAGATGGATATGCTTGATTAAATCTTCAACTTTTCCTTCTATATTGCTCTAATTTTTAACAAAGAGCATATATGATTGGCTACAACCATCCAGCACATGTATAAATAATTAAAACTTATAAATAAATATATTTTCAAAGGACTACACAATCAAGAATGGTAAATAATTATTACTTCTGCAGTCAGTCCTAATGCAAAAGTGTAAATTAACAACATCAACAAGTCTATAACATTTCAGCTGACGTGCATGCAAAGCATTCTATCATCCTGGGCCTCATTTCTCTAGACTGGAAACCTCAAACTATTAACATCACTGTGGCAAGTTAACTTGTTAACAAGTTACTTAATTAAAATCGCAGATGCTTCACAGTTCTTGACAGAGCCAATTGTTAAATTTTCATGAATTTTGCAAGTCAGTTGACATCATCTTGGTACCTTGAAATTGGCCATGGTGAGGGTGTTCACATTACATCGCAGGAATCAGCAAACACCACAGATCAGGGCATTTTTAATTTTTGTTTTGAGAGGTAGTAGTAAAAATTTATGATTACATCACTGACAGAAAAAGATTTCTGAAAAGGTAGGACAGAAACTGGCTGCTTCATTAAGTAGAAGAGAAGGGTACCAGAAGAGGGTGAGAGCAGTACAGACAAGATGATCGCCTTGGGCAAGGTTTTCAAAGCTGGAATGAGTTCCACTGAGCCAGAGAACAAGGAACTGACATTGTGGTTCTAGAAATGGGGTTATGAGAAGGAATAAAGAGTCATAAAAATGGAATGGAAGGTAGAAAAAAGTGTTCATTTCAGGCTAAAAAACTTTACGCATCGTTTCAAATCATCTTTTATATTCTTAAATTCTCGGTTCCCAACTTGAACACTTACTCTGAAAAATGTCACCTCCTGCTTCAAAGAGGAAATAAAAGGAAGCAGATTTAAATTATTCTAATTGACAATGACCAAGTCCACCGACCAAACACATATGTTCCCTTCCTTGCTTCTTCCCACTGTAGCAATGCAGGTATATCCCTCTGCTGATCTCTCTACATGTGCTAAGGTGCTTCTAACACCATTCTCTCTACTTATTAGTTCCAATTACCATTTTAGAATTCTGATATTACTAGAATTCCCTTTTGTCTCTTTTCTTAAAACAATCTTTTCTCTTGGCATTTGTGAAGTCACTCATTCCCTTCTTTTCAATCCCATCACAATACATTGAAATGCCTTTCTTTCCACTGTTATGATATCCTATCAAAGTCACTTCCAAACTCACTGCCTGATCATCTTATCCTCCTTCTCTATCTACTTACTCTACTCTGTTTTCTTATGTCTGATTATAAACATTATATTACACTTTTATGATCATTTATTTTATTTTCTCTTTTTTCTATTAGAATATAAAATACATGAGTATGATTGTTTGCCTGTGCTGCTCACTGCTGTAGTTCTAGCATCTACAACAGCACCATCCCATAGAACTTTCTATAGGGATGAAAATGCTGTTATGTGTGCTTTCCAAAATAATTAGCCACCTATGACTGACGAACACTTAAAATGTAGCTAGTACAACTGAGGAATTGATTTTTTAAAAATTTTATTTCATTTTAATTAATTTTAACTTAAGTAGACATATATGGCTAATGTCTACCATATTGGATCTCACAGATCTAGAACAAAGCCTGGCACTTTAGAGAGTATCAATAAAGTTGTATTGAAAATGAAAGTATGGGTGAATGAATAAATATATGAATAAAGGCAATCTGTTTATACTCCTACAGGTTTGGCCTAGGACTTACCCCTTTGCCTCCAACTATCCAAGTTTTCTGACATGGGTTCTGTTATCAAGTTTTTTTATTAGAATTTTTACCTGTGTCCCATTTGAATAGAAGTCCTTTAGTTCCACAATTCTTGGACTGGCATCTCAGCAAATAATCATCATCTTCAAATATGTCTGCTCCCTTATTGTTAAAATAATAGCAACTGCTGTCATTTTAGACAGAAGGCATTTTCATTTTAGCCATTTTCTCTCAAAATCTTATTTGTAATCATTTGTTTTATATATTATTAGTGTGAAATTTTGTAGACATAGTAATATAAAAATAGCCTTTAATCCAACAACCTAGCCTAAAAAATAAATCATTAATGATAAAATTGAAATTCCAAAGTATCACTCTGTCATCACATTTCCCTTCCTCCCTCATTAGGAGTTTACAACCCTCAAAAATTTAACTTCCATGACTTTAAGTATATTTTTATTATATACATATCCCCAAACAATATGCTGTTGTTGGTACTGATTTAAAGTTTTAAAACTTTATATGATTATACACTGCAAATCATTTTACATCTTTTCCTACATAGTATGTTTTCGAGATTAATCCATGTTGTTACATGTAGCTGTGTTGCGTTCTTTTTCACTGCTGGAGAATCCCATTGCACTATTATACTATTTTCCTATTGATGGACATTTCAGTTGTTTTCAAATATTTTCCCTCTGGTAATCAAGGTGGCTATAAAGATACTTGTACATTTTTCTTTGTGCATAATGCACACTGAGTTATGGGACTTTTTCATCTTTAACTTTTCTAGATACAGTCTTCTGTTACTTATATACCTTAAAAAGTTCTTTTCCCAATTTATTCCATGAGTTTTTATTTGGACAAAAATTGTAATGGGCATAAACATATATATGTTTTTCTTTATATTATGCAATTTTCTTAAGAAATCCTTTCCTTCATTGAATTCATTAATACCTGAAAATGAAGAAGCTTTTTTTCCTTTTTAACATTTATAGCTTTATATCAAGTGAAACTAATTTTTGTAAGGTTTGAAGTAGGGAATAAATTTTAATTTCTTCATATACATAATCAATTTTTCTTTTGTAATATATTGAATTTTTGATCTTTTTACTAAGGATTTTTATTGCCATCTCAAGCAACATATGAAATTTCTATATGTTATTCTGTTCTGTTTTACTGATTTATTGGCCTATTGCTGAGATAATATTTAGTAGGGTAAATTTTCCTATCATGTTTTTCTGCTGCAAATTTTTCTTAACTACTCAGCCGTTCTATCCAGCTTCCTTTAATTTTTAGGATCAACATATTAAGTCCAAAAGATAGTCTATTGTGATTTTTATTAGAATAATATATTTACAGACAAGTTTGAAAAATACCAATGTTTTAATATCTATTTTTCTATTCACAAACATAATACCTCTCTTTCCATTTATTTATTTCCAATAATATTTTATAACTTTTTGTTCATATTTTGCTAAGACTTATTATGCGTTACCTTTGTACTGGTAGTGCTTATTCACGTTTTTTCATTTTATAAGCCATTTTTGTAGACACACAGAAACATATTTTTTAAATACTAAACATATTAGCTCTAACAATTTTATGTTGGTCTTGGAGTTTTCCATGTAAACAATAAATGCCATCATCTGTGAATAATGATAATTTTCTATCCAAGCCTTATATATGTTGTTTATACTTCTTATATTATGACACTGGCTAGAACTTACTATACAAGAATTAATAGCTACATCAATAAGGGACATCCTTGCCTAATTTTTTTCTTTTTAGGAAATATTTTTTAACATGCCACTATTAATAGGCCATTTGCTTTACATTTTTGTTAAATTTTTTTAATAGTTAATTGTCTTTCCTTCTAGTCAAATGTTTCCTAGGAATTTACTTTTTAATCATGATCGTTTTGAACTTTAGCAAAAGTTTTTTCTAGATCTATTAAGATGATCATTTTTTTCCTCTATAATTATTTTTACATTTATTTTTAATATTTAAGGTCAAGTTTGATTTTATTCTGTTTCAAATATTCAAAGGCAATGGTAGAATATAGGTACATCAATTAACCTGAGCAAGAGAAGTTACAACAAGGAAATAAATGCATTAAAAATAATTATACACTACAGATACCATTTCTTGAGTATCTACTCTGAACCAAATAATTTTACTTTATTAATTATAATTATCACAGTAATCCTGCAATGTGGTATTTGTCATGTCCACTTTATAGAAGAACTATGGCTCAGAAAAATTAAATAACCGACCCAAGAACACACTCCTAGGAGTAGGAAAGATGGGAATCAAACATACGTAACTACTTAAGTCCTAAGTGATCCTAAGTACCTATTTGTTTCAGGACAAAATACTGCTTCTTGTAAAGATTGAAAGGGGTCATAGCACAAATATCTGAAAAAGGCCACACATGAAAATAAACCAGTTGGGTTATTCATTGCCCAAATCCACAAATTTCAAAAGTCAGTAGAATTAGACAGCTCAGAATTTCTCTCCCATCATTCACAAAAATTAAAGCCTTAAAGTCAATGATGATAAGATGTCTATCCTACCCAAACTAATCCACAGATTCAATGCAATCCCAAAAAATCAACAGATTTTTTAATGAACTAGAAAAACTAACTATGAAATTTATTTGGAAAGGAAAGAGGCCCTGAATAGCCAAAGACATACTGAAAAAGAAAAATGAAATTGGAGGAATCATACTACCTGACTTCAAAACAGACTACAAAGCTACAGTTGTGAAAACGGAATGGTATTGGCACAAGGATTGACAAAACTGACCAATGGAACCGAATTGAGAGTTCTGATATAGATCCTCACATATACAGTCATCTGATATTCAACAAGGCCACCAAGACCACTCAACTGGGAGAAAATGGCCTCTTCAACAGTCAGTGCTTGGAAAATTGGATATCCATATGTAAAAGAATGAAAGAGGATTACCATCTCACACCTTATATGAAAATCAACTCAAGATGGATCAAAGAACTAAATATAAGAGCCAAGACTATAAAGACCTTGGAAAACAAGGAAGGGAAGCATTTACAGGAACTTGTAATAGGAAATGGCTTCATGAACTTCACACCCCAAGCATGAGCAGCAAAAGAACAAATAGATAAATGGGACTTCCTCAAAATTAAAGCCTTTTGCACCTCAAAGGAGTTTAAGAAAGTGAAAAGAGAGCCTACCCAATGGGAGAAATTATTTGGTAAGCATATATCTGATAGGAGACTAATATCCTGCAAACATAAAGAACTCCTATATCTCAAAAATAAAAAGACAACCCATTTAAAAAATGGGCAAGAGATTTGAACACATTTCTTCAAAGAAGAAATATAAATGGCTAAAAATCACATGAAAAGATGCTCGAAATCACAAGCTATTAGGGAAATGCAAATCAAAACTACAATGAATACCATCTTACTCCCATAAGACTGGCAGCTGTCAAAAAAAAACAGACAACTACAAGTGTTGGAGAGGATGTAGAGGATTGGGAACACTCATCCACTGCTGGAGGGAATGCAGAAGGATAAAGGCATTCTGGAGGATAGTTTGGTGGTTTCTCAAAAAAATAGCTATAGATTTGCCATATGACCCAGCAATTCCACTGCTGGGTATATACCCAGAAGAACTGAAAACAAGGACACAAACTGATATATGTATACCAATGTTCATAGCAGCACTATTCATTATTACCAAAAGTTGGAATCAACCCAAATGCCCATCAAAAGATGAATCAACAAAATGTGGTATATTCATACAATGGAATACTACTCAGCTATAAGAAGGAACACAGTACAAACACATGGTATAACATGGATGAAACTTGAGGACCTTATGTTGACTGAAGCAAGCCAGGCATTGACGGACAGATACTACATGACCTCTCTGATTATGAAATAAGCAAACCAAACTGTCTTAGACAGATAGAGACTGGATGACAGGCTTACAAGAAATTGAGGGGGAAGAGGCAGGTTGTGAGCTGATGCCTATATGGGTGAAATCTATGATAAAGTGGAGATAAGTTTATGTACAAGGTAGAGATAAGATGGGGGCATAGGGATACAATTGAATGGGGCTTTGCAGGCTTGAAGGGGCCTAGATTTGGGAGGATGGGTCAGATGGCTGAAGGAATTGGGGGAAGGATTGGAGGAACAGTTGAACATGGGAGATTGTCAGGTATGTGGTTGAAACAATAATGTTGAGATAACTCTTTAGAAAATATAATAAGGAAGGATTACCTGTTTAAGGTGCTTAAGGGGGGGTGGGGGAGCATCTGGCACAGGGGCCGGCTTCTAGGGAGTGGGAGTGCTCATCTTGTTATACTGTGTTATTTCATTGTGTTATATCATTATACAATGAGTGGGAACGTGTACCCACATCCTGGGGAGGCCTGACGTTCTCAAATAGAGGGAATTGTGTCTCTAAAGAGAATCAGTGGCTCCCAATGGGGGAGGACAGTCTAGTATGTCAAGCCCTCAGCATTGTTGCAAGTATCTGTGAATCTGGACCTTTAAGAAATGAAGCTTGGTTGTCACTGTGGGCCCTGAGGGGAGGAGGAGAGAGGAATAGAATAGATGGAAGCAGGGTAACTGGGGGGCTATGGAAGTGTTCCACAAGATCGAGCAATGATGTATTTAGGACATATTAAATTTCACCAAAAATGTATAAAAGTCTAAAAGCTAAAATGTAAATCATAACGTAACTAAAAATTTAGAAAACTGTGCAGTATAAAATAAAAACCATAATGTAAACCAAAATGGAACCATGTTTGATAGCTGTGTATCAATATCTGTACATCAGCTGCAGCAAATATAACTTGAACATGTAAAAAGATCATTGCTGGAGAAAGAGAATAAGGTTTGGTGTTGGATATATGGGAGTCCCCTATATTGTATATGTGACTTTTTCTGTGATCTAAAACTTTTTTGAAGAATTTTGAAAATTAAAAATTAGAAGAAAAAAAAAGGATGTAGACACTGAGAAAGAAATGAAAGAAACTGTCTTGCCACCATACATACAGGGCAACACCTATTACAGTCATGAAAGGCAAAATGTCAAAAGCAAAGTTTTATGAAATTTTTCATTTTTTATTACCCTAATTAATTTTTACTTTATTTTAGTTTTTCTATATTCATATGTATTCTATTTCTAATCTTAAAACCTAGCACTACTATTTCATTTTCCTATTAATTGAATTTGGCAATATAACAGGCTTCATTTTTGAAAGTTTTGGACCACAGACGGGTTCAACGATGGCAGGGGAGGAATGTTGGCGTGGGGTGTTATTGATGGGGGATGCATGGTTAGGAGGGAGTTCTCCAGGGCATGTATATAGAGTATACAAAAATGTTCGGATAGTTGTTGGGTATTTTCATAGTAGTTACAGTTACAAACGACAACTGAGGGAGGGCTGAGTTCCCAGCCAGGGGAGCTCTGTCACATTCCCCAATGGGACAGCAACAATCCCCCAAGTGCAAGAGCAAAGACTAGTGAAGAAGGATGGGTCAATGATGAGCCCTTGATACTGGTAACTATACTTATGAGGCTGTGTGCCTGAAATTTGAACTAGGCCTAGAGCTGCAGGGTGCCTAAGAGTTACCTCCTGAGAGCCACCATTTTGCTCAAATATGGCCACTCTCTAAGCCAAACTCAGCAGGTAAATGCAATACCTTCTCCGCAGCATGGGACATGACTCCCAGGGATGAGCCTTCCTGGCACTGAGGGATTACTACCAATTATCAGCTGATGATGCAACTAGAAAAAGACCTTGAATGAAAGAGGGAAATGGAAAAGACAAATGAGTTTATATGGCTAAAAGACTTCAAAAAAGAGTTGGGAGGTCACCAGAGGGGTTGCACTTATGCACATCTCAGCAGGATCCCAGAGACAGCCAAAGTAGATACAACCCCAGGTACTGGTGCTCCTGAGGGCTATGGAGACACACAAGTTCTACGATCATGGCAGTTGCTCTGGAGCTCAGTGACTTGTCAGCGGGTCCCACTTTGGAATTTGTGTTCCTGAGTGTGATGGAGTTGGACTCATATGTGACCTCTCTATACATTCCTCTTCTGTCTCTTTTACTGAAACTGTGGTTGGCACTGGTGTTGGTGCATACCCAGGAGACTTGAATCTCTGGACTGCCCATGTGCCAGCTGGGCCCTGAGCCTCAGCAGAGTTGCAACTCCTACTCTCCAGTTCGCTGGACTTACCCTGTTAGGTCACCTAACAGAGAGGTGAAGATGGTCAACCACCACAACAGGGAAACAAGAGTGCCTACAACTCCAAGTAGGAGAATTGCATCCATCAACCATGTGGGATCTAAGACCCCTTTTGACATAGAGGTGGAGTGGACATAACCATCCCAGGGTTTGCAGGATGGAGGAATAAAATATGGATTAGAGTGGACTTACTGGTATTCTACTATAGAACTATTGTGACTAGTAATGGAAGAAATTGTAGCATTGGTGTGGAGAAAGTGACCATGGTAGTTGCTGAGGGCAGAGAGAGGTAAGAAGAGATGTGATGTGGGGGCATTTTCGGGACTCGGAGTTGTCCTAAATGATATTGCAGGGACAGATGCTGGACATTAGATATCCTGCCATAACCCAGTGAATGGAGTGGGGGAGAGTATAAACTAAAATGCAAAACTATAATCCATGTTTTGCAGCAATGATCCAAGATGTATTCACCAAATGCAACGGATGTGCCGCAATGATGGAGGTTGTTGATATGTGAGGAGTGGGGGGTGGGGGGTGGGATATGTGGGAACCTCTTATATTTTTTAATGTAATATTTTTTGTGATCTATGTATCTTCAAAAAATCAATAAAGAATGCTCATAATAAAAAAGAAATTGACTCTCTCTATATATATATAGAAATAGGTTTATTTCTGAAGTATCAATTCTCTTCCATTATTTTAGATGTTTACCTTTATGCCAGTATCACACTATTTTAATAAATGTAGATTTGTATTGTTAAATATAAAAAAAAATAAAGTCGATGACAAGTACCTACTACTCTTCTGAAATCTAATTGTCTGTATTTATGTATTTTAGCTTTGTAAGATGATGCTTCTTTTGTCAAATGAGAAATCACAAGAGTTTAGTTTGCATATTAGAGCATTTTATTCAGGACACTAAAACTTTTGCTGCAGCAATGAACCCTGTTAACTTGAGAAAACAGAATAAGCTTTGAACTTCTAGGGATAGCAAGTGGTATTTAAATACATGACAAGGAAATTAGCTTGAAACCTATTAATTGGATGAGGGTCTGATTTATATAGGTGGGTTTAGGACAGGGTTTTTTGTTTTTGTTTGTATGGAGTCAAACATAACTAACTAGAGGCTTAATTGGTTAGCTAAGTTGCTCGTAGAGATTCCAAGTTTCACAAGACTTCTAGAGCCAACTCAAGAGGGAGTCCAAAAAAGGAAGAAAAAAACTAGTTTCTTAGCTGTGAGGAATACCCAGAGCCTTCTCCATATAATTTTATCATGTTTTACCAACGTTACTTTTAAGGGCTATGAAATTAAGGTACTACCTTCCTGTTCTTTCCTATTCTCATCAATGTATTAAGCAATGCCAGTCTATCTTAAATTATTTCAGTATCTGATTCCCTTATACTTTCCTCCCAGCAACCAGTGCAAACGTTCTAATACTCTTCCAATAATAATGACAATCATATTTTTTGTTTACTATTACCTTTTTAAATCCATAATTTAGTTGATTTACTTTGTCTTAACCTACATGTGCATAAACATAGTTAGAAGTCTACATTCCTAATGCAAAAGATGATAAAAATGACCTGACAACAGAAAAAACTCCACAAATCCTTGGAATATTCAGAAAATACTTCTAACTTTCTATTCCATAATACAGTTAAGATTTTAAACCCATTCAAAGTCATGGATCAAGCAAAAATTACATCAAATATTCTATCTATATAGCTTCTAAACCCCTACACCGGGTTAAATATATCCAATTAAGAGCACAAAATACAAACTCAAACCATCAAGCAAGGCAGTAAACAGGAATCAGAGTCAAAATCCCAGCCAAGGTCAGTAATCAGAGAGTTGGATTTTGACTAAAGCAGAGAATGACTGACCACTACTGAGACTAATAACCTAAAAGGTCTAAACCAGATTGCCAATTATATTGGTTTCCCTGTAGTTGCAGATGAGAGAATCTCAGCTTAAGCAAAAACCAAAAGCAAAACATAAAAGAAAATACAGCCCAAAAGAAGGGTATTTATAAAAGGATACTGGTTAATTAAGGGGAAATGTCAGCCAGTCTTCCATTATAAAAGCAGGAATACAGGGACTCAAATGCCATCATATTTCCTCTGCTTCTGGCTTCAAATTCTCTTTTCATACTCATTTCAGTTTTTTCTTTTACAATTCTCAGTCTAACATTTCCGATGTTTCAGAAAAACAGCTGCTGATAGCACTTGAGTTTTAAATTATACAGTTTCAGACATCCAAAAACTGGTGCTTCTCTCTCAAATTTGATTCCAATTATCCCTGGGAGGGTACTAACTAACCTAATGCGGGTTAAGTGCCAACGCTTAACCCAATCAATTGTGCTAGGTCAAGTTACTATTTTGTACTAACCTGTGGCCACGCTAACCCTGGCCACAATCATGGCCAGTGGCAAAGTCTCTGTCTACTAGCAAGCCTGCTCCCACAATAATGTTAGGGGTATGAGGCTGGGGACAGGGTAGAGAAGTAAGTCTAAGGATTTTCTCCTAGATACTCTATTGCAAAAATGGCAGGCAGCCTAATAGGGGGTGACTCTACACTAAGAAGAAGAATATTTTGGTTAGCATGCAGGAATGTTACAATTTTACAAAAGTAAACAAAGCTACACCATGAGATAGCAAGCATTATATACCTTTAAGTGATTATGGAGAATCTACAAGATCATTATTAAGTTTGATATAGAAACTGTGAAATGTGTAAGATTCAGGACTCAATGACTTCTTAAGGCCACTCCCATTTTAATGTTCTATAATGTTTGATTCATTGCATTTCATCCATTTATTCATTAATTCACTCATTAACTTTATTTAACTCATTCACTTTTAGCTTGCATCTTGTTTATGTCATTGGGCTACATTTTTATGGCACAAAGATGAATAAAACATAATCCATACCATCAAGATATTCACCAATTGAATTATATATTCTTGGTAAACATGAAGCAATAAAAATATTACTTAATATATTCCTGCTACCTCTTTACTGCATATTTTATATTCCAGGCACACCCGCCACCAAAACAAGCCATACACTTACATCCTGGCATTTCCTGGCATAGTCTCTACTTACCTTTCTACAAATCTCTAATATAAACTCTCCTTTTACTCCTTCTCTCTCCAAATCAAATTTCACTACTCCTTCCTATACTTTCATATCAGTATATTGCACTTAACATATGGTCTCAACTAATTATGTAGATGTGTATTTTTCCCAATGAATTATGAGATTTGAGAGGCCAAGGACTTTGTTTTATTTGTTATATACTCAAAGTCCAGCAAAAAAAAAAATTAATTTTTAGGTTTTGTTTTTGTTTTTTAATAATCTAATATATTTTTCTTCACCCTAAAAGGAATAAAATTTTTTGATTGTGTACAATGGGAAAAATATTAATGAAATGCGATTTTGAAAATCAAAGTTTTTAAGTTATTATTTATAAAACAAAGTAAAATGATTTGTATTTATGTATATTAATAAAGACATTTAAAGACCAAGATCTGTAGCATAACTTTGCCTTAAACATAGAAAATATTCATATATATAATGATCATTATTCTGATCATTTTCAAAATCAAGTCACTATGATTCTTGGCTAAGAACCATTTTTAGTTATTTCTAGAAATAACGAAGAAAAAAGTATGTTAAATAAAGCACAAACAATATAGCTAAACATATTAAACATGTAGTTAACAAATAATGACTTTCATTTCAACCCAAGTTCCCAAGTTTTAAAACCTTGTTTTGGAAAATTCATAATAAAATTTTCTATTTATGAGGATAAGAATAAGTCCTACCATGACAGTTTCTTTTACAAGGAATATCTCTTTTATAATACTTATTATTATTTTGCAATAGATAAGATTGTTTCATGACAATGCTGAAGATATTGGAATATACGAAGAAAACATGAAAAGAAAGTATTTTGCAGCATCTTTCCTATACACATCTATAATAATTTCTTTTATAAATCTTTAAACACTGTTCTTGTGATTCCTAATCTCTTCTTTCTTTGATGAAGTTCTGTTGACTTTATATTACACCTGTATTACATCCAACAGATAAATGTTAAGAAGCATTAATTATTACATGTCATGGTTTTACTAAACTCCAAGCACATCTTTGGAAAGATTAAGCATCACTTTTCTTACATAAATCAATTCAGTTGGAAGTGTCCATTTTTACACATTTATTTAAAAAGATATCTCAGACTGTATTCAGAATTTGTCTGAATTCTGGTAATTAATTGAGACTTAAAGAATGGCAAGAACTGAAATCAACTTTCATGATGCTAAATTATTTCATAGGTCAATACCATGTATTAAATTGTTTTACCTCTAAATCACACCGAACAATTTTACAGTGAGTATACTGAGACACATCTACATTTGCTAACAAAATGTAAAATATTTAAATACTTCATACTCAGTAACAAGTTTATGTAAAAATGTAAATACAAATCTTTATATACTTGATGTTTCATAATTGTTATGGAACACTCAGAAAATATCAGATAGCTCTTGCTCCTGAAAAAATGCCTTTGATTTATCTTTTTTGAATCTCAATAAGCATTTATTGAGCACTTCTGTTTCTGCCATCTATTTTAGTGAATATAAGAAAAATATGAGGCATAACCCCCTGCCCTCCATGAACTTTCAATTCATTTGGAGACAAATAATAATTCATGAAATGTCTAAAGGAGCCTTGACCCAAGAAAAACAAAAATGACAGCTAAATACATGTATTCATTTACTCTTCACAGAAACCTATGAAGTAGGTAGCATCATTGTCCAGCTCTTGTAAAGGAGACCCTGAAGCTCTGAAAGGTTAAGGAACTAGCCAGGATCCCATATAAGATCAGAGCAGAGCAGGATTCATCCCTGGAGTCTATCACTATGCTATCATTTTCTTGATCAAAGAGAGGTCAGTGAAGTATTATAGCCAGTGTTCCTAGGGTAAAACAAAAGAAAGAAAAGGCATTTCAGGGCACACTAATGTTCTCTTGTGTGTAGTAATTCTTTAAAATGGGAATAAATTGCAATATTTCCCAATCAATTTTTACATAGTTGGATCAGAATTAAGAGGAGTGATTACAAAACTGAGGATATGCTTGAGACTATAGCATTAGTCTCAAAAGCAAATATATTAAAAGCCCAAATTTTAAAAGAAAAACCACTAGAGGAAACTGTTTACATAATAAAACGAAAAAGGTCTCTTTGAACATAACACAAACACATGAAAAGAAGATAAAACTCCATAAAAATGTAAAGCCACTCAGCTACAAAACATATTAAAATCAGAGAGATTAAAATGTGGAAAACAAAAAGTTTCTGGCTTAATATACAAATAGTTAGAAAAATGGTAAGAAAAAAGTGAGACACTCGAGTATTAAAAATGAACAAAGAACCTAGACTTAGCAATCCATATACACACACCGCGAACACAACACATGCGCGTGCACATACACTGCAATATAGCAAAAGTGTTCAGTCTTCAGTAATCAATAACAGGATGAAACTTTTTTTGAAGAATTTAAAATACAGGAGGTTAGTAGAAGAATTAAGTTGTCACACAGCAAAAGATAGTAGAGACATGCAAACTGGAAAAGAATGGCACAAAAGACCACAACATAGCTAAGCTGTTAATGGATTAATGTTACCAGAATCCTACCAGGGAAAGAATATATAATATAAATAGTATACATTCCTATTTGAGAATTCAGGGAATCATCTTTAATGAAATGGAAATATATATTTTTTAAAACCCTTTTACCTAGAAATCCTTTTTATTCAGGTAACCATGATACAAATTACTTATTTTCACTAATCATTAAAATAAGAGAATATAGAAAATTTACAACCAAGAGAATCAACAAACCTAGTTGTTAACAAAAGTAAGTTTAACAAAAGTAAGTTTAAACAAAAGTTAAGTTTAACAAAAGTAAGTTTAAACATATGATTGATTTACCATCCAAGCACCTTAAAATTTTCTCTTCCACTTTAAAAGGAAACTTTGTATTTTTCAACATATATATATAATCAGATACTTAAGAGAAATTTTGGAGTACAACTATGAAAGATAAGACTAGTTCATAAATTGAACTCATTTTAATCATTTCAGATATATCTGCACCCACAAAGAATCATCTGCCAAAAAGATCAGTCTTCGTTTTATTCCTAAATTTTAAAATGCTAGCTTGGATTGAATAAAGTGAAAGCAGGTTTCTGGTAGCTTCAAAACCAAGAAATAACAAACCTGTTATGAAGTCTTATTCATTCTTAGACACATTATTTGTATCACTGTATAATAGATCGTTAGCAATATACATTAAATGCACAATGGAGTACTTTTCATCAAACATTCTTCTATATTCTAACTATTCTGAAATATATTTTGGAATTGTGGCAGGAACAATGCTATGTTCATCACATCATTTCCTCATCCTCCAGGCAGGAAAACTACATTTGTTAACAATGTAACTGGTCGAAATGCCGAAAAACTACCTTGAAGGTCCACGTAACTGGACTTCTGCCCAAAGGAATGTGGAGTAAGCTCTAAAGGTAAAAATATTCCATTTGGGCCGCCAGCCCTTTCTTCATTTCCGTGGAGCCTTGGAGGACATATGTTCCAGATGGTTACACTGCTAGTAACTGGACCCCTGAACAAGCACTTCTAGAAGACCCAACAAGGAAAGCTGCTTTATCTGCATTCCTGTGACATCATAAAAAAAATAGACCTATGTTTTTGTTACACCACTGTGGTTTGGAAATTTTACATAGCATAGTTTAACCTATTCTAATAGAAAACCTCTTCTAACCTATTCTAAGTAAACTATTTTACTTAAGCAAAGTAATGATCAGTAGTTTTTAAATGATAATGGAAACAACTCAAAAAGGATGATTTACTGTTCTCAAAACCAAAAGAATCAAGTCTACAGAAAAGAAATACAAGTGGTTACACTTTTAACAACACAGTAGTGGAGTAAGGAAAATGAATCATTTGCATGTTGGGAAATTCTTTGTTGAAATCTAAGAAAGCTTGCTGTAGAGAGAGCATTTTCACATTTTTCTTGGCATATCTGAATTACAGGCATTCTCAATTATGAACATAATGATTTCTATAATTTAATTTTGTTTTTGAATATAGGAACATGGTTTTGCATAGAAAAAATGGTCATACTGCAATATTTCACAACTGGTTATTTGCATACCCTCATATTCTTTGTTATAGTCATAAACTGTTTTGTTATTTAAGTCAAATTTTACCAACTTACAGTTTAATATATACAACATAAGAACTTCTCTGTGCTACCCATATCTATTACATCTTAAAATAAATTCATAGCTATTATAATAAAAATGTTCATATGTATATGACCTCAAATACAATCTTATCACCAGTGACATAAATAGCACTCTTAGGAAGTCCTATTATAAGGATGGTTGGTTCCTAGGTAACCAAATCTTCTCCAAAACAAACACACACATACACAAACCCAACATGTTTGTTAAAAAAATATTATATCATAAATATCTTGACATATTAACTTGTGGCTGTTCTTCCCAAATGTTTCACCAACCCACCCATTCTAACTTTAATCTTTTAACAACACTTTATCTAAAAGTTTTGGCCTGGAGAAAAGCAGAAGCATTCTGAAGTCTCTTTGATCTATAGCTCATGCGATATCCTGGAGAAAACTGAAAGATAAAGGAGGTGAGTAGACATATTCCCCAGACCTGGAAAGGGAGGAGATCTGTAAGTCCAAGAAGACTGCTGGCAGCAGCCAAGGGAGTGACCATACCTCAGGGGAAAGGACTGTTGGGTACACTTAGGCTCCCAACACACCCAGCTTCCCATACCCTCAGGAGCAGGAAATGTAATAAGCCAGCATGCTAAGTAATCCAAAAGTCATGAAAAGGCTGGGACTTTCCATGGTATTTAACTCCCCATAGAACAAATGACATGTGGAGGGAAGGTAGTGGATGGGGACAGTGACCGCTCTTTCAGATGCACTGACACATACAAAAACCCCAGAAACTTGGTACTAATAGTTCGGTTGGGTAGGGGAAGGGCAGAGGGAACCCCATGATTGAGTGAGGATAAATTTCCCACTGAACTGCTGAGATGGGGCCACAGACCTGAAATCAAGTTGATTTAGAGAAAATTGTAAAATTTAATATTTTCACACATCTCAGTTAATGGACTAAGATCCTATTCCATCTTGCTATTACCAGTAAAATTACATAGGTAACAGACCTAACCATCTTTTGCAGAATTTTTCTAAGGAAACTATATATTTCATTTAAGGACTTTGAGGACAGCAGTAACTCCAGACCAAGTTTCAGTTTAAACCCTACATGTCCTTTACACAACACACACACACCAAAATGCCCAGGTGCACATACCAATAAGGGCTCTTACTCCTTCTACACATTCTAGAATCACAGCAACAAAGAAACAAATGTCTCTTTTGAGTAGTACTCCCTTTCAAGAAACACTTCTACTAACTTACAGAAGGATGGACTAAACCTAGCAATGGGGAAAAACATCATCTCCATGCTATTTCTATATATTGATCACTTAAATGCTTAGTAAGAAAAGCTATAGAATGTATTTTGGAAAATTACATGGCTTTTATCATTGATTTAATTACTATTTTTAAAGTTATCAACAAGCAGCTACTTTGAACTTTTTCAAATCTATCGTCAGTTAAGGAACTAAATGTTGACACCACAGTCACATTGATAATGTTATTAAAGTACATAAAATAAGACCTTTCCAGAGATTTATGTATTGCCTTTATAAGAAAGACTCTGATATTATCAAGTATTCTGAGATTATATCTGAATAATAAAGAAACTACTCAGTGTTAACATTAAGATGGAAATTTTAACAACACTCACTAAGATCTCGTTCTTCTAACACACCACTCTTTATTCTGCTATTCATTTTTATAACCCTTCTGGATTTAAAGGTTGGATCGCCTGAGGGGAATCCTGAGCTCTCCCATAAGATATTTCTAAAACTCTTTTGAGGATATTTACCTAGGGCTTGTTTTTCTGCCCATTACAAAAATGATCTCTACTTTTGCATAGAGTCCCCAGAGTTATGAAATTTTTATTCATTCAAATTCCCTAAATAATCTTCCCCAAAATAGGAACTACTGAATTAATTCAAACCATATGCTGCCAAATAAGATATCTAGTTTATATAAGCTACCAAGTTAAAATTTAATAAAAATGGAAAGACTAATTCTCCCTTAAATATGACCTCAGCAAAAGGTTATATTGGTTTTTTCCCTCTTAGAGGTCTTCAGACACTAAATTGAAAACAGGTAAAGCAATGCCACTTACCCAAACCCAGCCATTTACACAATGTTTCTCCTTCATATTCTGTACCAGAACCCAGTAAGTCATCTAAAGGGAAGGAAAATATGAGACTGAAAATGATAAATAAATAAAGGAGAACAGGCTGACATTTGACAATGAAGCTTTATTTCTTTCCAACTACAGCTTTAAGTTATTAGTAGAGAAATTTTAATAAACTACTGAAATTTCCTATTACTTGTTTCATTCGAAAGAATAATGCACCTTAATAGCTTCCCACTCCATGACTGGCCAATTATTAAACAGTAGTGACTAATTTTTCTATGGAAAGATACACTTTTCTATACTTTATAAAAAGAAAATCAAAATGGATATCATTATGAGGTTATAATTATGCCACAGGAAGAAAAGTAAGTAATATTTTCAATGATGATTCTATTTTTGAAAGAGTTTGGGTATAAACGTTCAGAGTTTTAAAATTCCTATGATTTAGCTAAGATCACAATACAAGCAATACTTATATTTTTCCAGTATTTGCTCGATTTTGAATGCCAAAGAATATAAATTGCTAATGTTCAATGTACAAATCAAAATTCATCCAACAGTGTAAAGATTGAGACGTTTTAAATCACACTGGAAAATTAACCTTTCCACTAATTTCCTATTGTTCTTAAATTGTCAGTTAATGAGAACAGTTTTTGCTTGCTAAAAAACAATTCAAGGATATAAACAAAAATAAATAAGAGCACACAGTAAGAAATCTGTGCTTAGTGAAATAACAGAAAAATAGAGTGCAAATGTGTAGCCATCTGAAAATAAGAAAATCAAAAGTAATAAGCAGCATTAGGAATTTATTACAAAGAAATTATGCCAAGGGCCTCTGATAGCAGTTTTCTATGGAAATGTTCAAATTAGTGGGTAAAGAAATACATTATATACTGCACATTTGGACCCTACTGATATCATTTTATACATGCTCTCATGGCATAATATTTTCTAACTATTCTAAATTAGCTTGGCCATAAATGCCATCATACTGATTGAAAATTTGCTAGCATTCCATAAACAGACAGTTACAATGAAAGACACAGTTTGATGGAATTGTCTAGAGCCAGAGGGATAAGATTTTGGGTCATCTTTGCTGTCATAATACAGACCCAATGAAATTAATAAATCTGAAAGCAACAGAGAAATTAAGCAGATACAAAAGTGAGGGAAGAAGCGGGGTGGAGGGAGTCATGAAACCTAAGTAGGTCTGAGAAACAAGCAAAAATTCATCATCACCATACTTCAGGAGGGATATTACAGTGGGCTTTGAAATGGTTCCAATCATTACCACAAATCCACACCAGTTTGCTACTTTGAACCTAGAAAAGGGAGGAGGAAGTGGAAGAACATAAAATGATTTAAAATGTTCTTTCCCACTATCTTAACCCTTTTTAAAAATGTACCCTAAATTTCAATATTTCAGAAATCAAATTCCATTACCAGGTGGCATTTTCCTGCTACATCTTTGAATGCAGAAATATTGTATTTTATCCTTGAATCTACAGTACCTGGCAAATATTAGGTGTTCAAAAACATTTCTGTACAGAATTGTGAAATGCTGTGAGAGAATATCTCCAGAATTTTAGTTTGACGTGGTGATGATGAATGGAGCAAAAAAGAAAATATCTTTTAGTTTATTCCATCAAATACACACACGCACAAAATGAAAGCAATTTTAGACCTATTTTCTAGAGCTATGCTGTCCTAAACCACAGCCACCAGTAAAATTTAAATTTGTTTTGCTATTTAAATTAATGAAAATTAAATTTAAAAATTAAAAAGTCAGTTCTCTGGATGCACTTTCAAGTTCTTAATAGCCATATAAAGGGAGTGGTTACTACATTATGAAGCATTTTCTCTAGTGGCAGAAAAGTCTTTGGACATTGCTGTTCTAGAGCATGTGAGCATCATGTCATCATTTTCGCAACATATCCTCTAGAACTATTTTTTTAAATATACATTACATGCTAGTCACTGAACAAATAAGTCCCACTTCGAACCATGAGAGTATTTCATAGTAAAACATTAATGTACAGATACTACCAATATAGAGAGGTCAGCACCATGCCTTGGAGCATTTATTGGTGGGAAACATGATTAGAGGGGGAAAAAATATCAAGGAAAAGACTAATGAAGAAATAATAATTAAGGTAAACATTTTAAAATTAAGCTAAGAGAAGTAGGAATGGAGAGGAAGAGTGAGAACCAAGCAGTATTTAACAGAGACAGAAACTTCGTGATTTGGTGAGAAATTGGAGTTGGTGCTAGAGAAGTAAGAATCTAGAATGACTAGTCTCTAGCAAGGAAGACTGACTAGATGCTACTACCAATATCCTAAATCAGGTTTACATGACAAGGAACACATAAGGGATAGAGGAGAGGTGATGATTTTAATTTTATATATGGGTACATTTTTTTTTTAAAGATTTATTTATTTATTTATTTTCCCCCTTCCCTCCATTGTCTGCTCTCTATATCCATTCACTGTGTGTTCTTTGGTGTCTGCTTGTGTTCTCATTAGACAGCTCCAGGAACCGATCCTGGGACCTTCTTGAGTGGGAGAGAGACAATCATTCTCTCATGCCACCTTAGCTCCCTGATCTGCTGCATCTCTTATTCTCTCTCCTCTATGTCTCTTTTTGTTGCATCATCTTACTGCCCCAGCTATCCACGTGGGCCAGCACTCCTGCACCAGGCAGCACCCCTGTATGGGGCATTACTCCTTGCAGGCCAGCACTCTGCACAGGCCAGCACTCCATGTGGGCCAGCTCACCACACAGGGCCAGCATGCCTTCACCAAGAGGCCCTGGGCAACAAACCCTGGACCTACTATATAGTATATGGGAGTCCAATTGCTTGAGCCACATCTGCTTCCTATGGGTGCTTTTTAATGGCAATGTCCAGTATTCTCAGAAAGTTTGAACTTGGAGAGAGTTTTGGAAAGTATCAAGGTAGAGTTGGTATTATATGTGATCGCACAATAACAACAAGAGTAACAAAAAGAAATGTTGGGGAAGTGGATTTGGTTCAACCGATAGATCGTCCGCCTACCACATGGGAGGTCCAGGGTTCAAACTCAGGGTCTCCTGACCCATGTGATGAACTGGCCCACATGCAGTGCTGATGCGCACAAGGAGTGCCATGCCACATAGGGGTGTCACCCGTGTGGGGAACCCCATGCACAAGGAGAGCCGCCCCATGCGAAAAAAGTGCAGCCTGCCCAGGAGTGGCACCGCACACACAGAAAGCTGACACAGCAAGATGATCCAACAAAAAGAGATACAGATTCCCAGTGCCACTGATAAGAATACAAGCAGACATGGGAGAACACACAGCAAATGGATAGAGAGAGCAGACAACTGGGGGGGGGGGGGGGGACAGAGAAGGGGAGAGAAATAAATATAAAATAAAATGAAATAAATATAAAATAAAATGAAAGAAATGTTGACAAAAGCTGAGAAAAATTAACATTAAAATTTTTTTGAGAGATGGGAGGAAAAACTAAAGTGAATATGACACAGAAACCAAAAACAAGGAGTTTCAGGAAGGAATCAACAATTTCAAAGTTTCAAAAAAGGTCACATAAGATAGACTAGAAAACATGTCCATTTCATTTGGCAGTAAGTGATGGATGACTTTAACGTAAACATTTTCCTTAAATGATGGTAGCAGAATTTGGGTAACAAGAAGCCCAGGAATGAATGAGAAGGAAGAGACCACTCTTTCCAGAAACTGCATAGATACGGTTCGGGAAGAGCTAGACCTGAAGTGAGATGCAGACTTAAGATAGGATATTTGTGTGCCAGTTTTAATGTGGAAAATATTTGAGCATTTAGGTAAAGGTTGCTGTGACCAGAGACTATGTATGGCATGTGTTCATCTCAGCTGGCCTGGATTGATTGCACTTTATCTCCAGAGCCACTTACTCTTGGTCAGTGCTATATAATATATTATCCAAAGATAAATGATGTTCTGTAACAAAGGATCAGTGGGTTGTTTCACAGCAGGATGTATCAGTTTGCCAGTACCATTTAGTAATAGTAATTGGATTTATAAATGTATTTAATTTCGGTGGAGCCTGGAGGAGTTTCCATTGTTTACAATTGGTCACATAGCTAGAATGTGCCTATGTGAGGAAATCATGTAAGAGATCTTCAACACCAGATTTGGGCTTTTCAAAAAGGGAAAAGAAAGCATTTTGGTCTAGTTTGTTCATGAAACATCTTACTAATAATCAGCACAGGGATATGTGGATAACTGATTTTCCATTCAAACTATTTTATTAGTGTTCATTAAGAAAACCCGTACATTTCAGGTGCTCATTCCCGCTTGGCTGAGTTCGTTCAAGGTTTCCAACCACTCCATCATCCCTCCACCTGTTTTACCTGGTTTAATAACCCCAGGCATCTGCAAGTGTTCTCTCCTATTTCACTGCCATGTGGTTAAATACAAAGTTTCTCTAGCACCCTAAGCATGGGTCAAACCCCTTCAGATCATGTGCACAGGTCTTTTAAATATCTATGTTCACAAAAATATCCTACAAAACCCAGTAAAGGAGGTCACAAAGTAATATTCATAGATAGGTAGAAACTGAGGTGAAATACACTAATGAAATGATGAAAGTAGGAGATAATCAGGCTGTCTAATAAAGTGCCAATATATTTTAAGTCAGTTAAATGAGGGATTAAGCTCCAAGTATACTGTTACTAGTTGTAGGACCTGGAGAAGGGTACCTAATGTATTTGAGATTCGGTTTCCTCAACTGGAAAATGGTAAAAGTAACATGACTTCACAGTATTATCCTGAGGATTAAAATAAGATTATGGATGTAAAATGTTTTTCCAGTGACTAGCATATAGCAAGGTTTTAATAAATGGTAGTGAATCAAATTTGCGAACTATCAAGTTATATGTTCATGAATAAATTAATCTGTCAAAATCTCACAAAATCTCAGTTTTATAGAATAAAGATAAATTTAAATTTATGTAAATGAATTTTTATGACCACTGAGAGACTGAATATACAAATGAACAAGGGTCAGACAATAAACAATAGTAGAATTCTGACCCACAACCTCTGCCTGAAGTAGTCCAGTCAGCTAACCCATGATCACTACAGCAATCAGCCCAGAACAGTCAGCCCTTGGTCAATAATTGCCAGCTTCCCTAAATTTTGCCGTCACTTCCAACTCAGGACCAAGAAGGAAAAGCCAAATAAGCTCCCCAAGCCACTCACATAGGATGCCTGGTTTCTAGGTTCATCCGCCTCCTAATGTCAATAGCCTAATGCCAATAGCCTCCAATCTGAGCATCAATGAAGTGTTTTCCTTTTTGCACTATAAAGCTTTCCCATTCCCCTGCCTGCCTGCTTTTAGTCTCTACCAAACACAAATAGGGACTACGCCCCTTGCTATAGCAAGTTCTGAGCTAAATAGCCTCTTCTTCTCATTTGGGTCATCTTTTTTTTACGTACACAACACTACAGCTAAAGATTTTTTAAAATGTCAATTTTTGTATTATTATTATTGAGAAAACAGGCATGATGACATCATGGGCATTAAGGCTCTCTCATGCCACCATCTGCTTGTAGAGCATACTACTTTTCCTCCAGACATAATCCAAATGTTTATAAGATGATCAATCTAATTCTCTTCCTACATCGCTCTCACAACACTTTTTCTTCAGTTACATTAAGCTGCTTGACCACTTTGCTTTTCCATTTTTATCACACATTCTTTTTCCTTTCCATAGGGTCTGGACTCCAGGGCTGAGCATTTCAGCAATTCTCAAAGCCAATATTCTCATTAACCGTTGGTCTCAAATGCCTAGATAAACTCTGGGTAGATAATAGTGCTTTTATCTTATTTTTCCAGAAACGCTCATTCCTTCAAAAGAAACAGGGTCCCTTTCCTTTGAGAAATTGTTCTCCAACTTCATTCACACAATTCAACAGAATGCTTCCAATCCAGAACCTCCACCCTGAGAGTGAATATTCTAGAGGCAGCTGAGTGAAAAAACTGTGGCCAAGGAGAGGCCTTCTCGGGCAATTCTAGATTTTCTTCTGAAGTACAAGGTTGGGATTTTGTGAGTATAGAGATCTTGGAAGCAACGTTATCAAGCCTAGTGAGATAAATTAGTGTGAGAATGAGGTTCTTATTCTAAGGGAAAAAGAAAGAAGAGTGTATGCAGATATCAGTTATTGCTATGGGAAATTAAAAAGGAAGAATAAACTAAGGATGTAATGACAGGTTAATTGAGTCTGAGGCTATGTTTAGCAATCACCAACCTAATGAGACTCCCTCCATCCCCCAGAGATAACAGGTAGATTAACAGTCAAACTCAAAATTTTGATAGTTCTGGCAAGTACTTGGGCCAGATATGGTTCCTAATGAACCTTAAGAATACAACATTAAAAGAAGTATTATATATTCAAGACCGAAATGCACGACCCTAAAATACAAATGTCTAGCTGATAATCCTTCAGACTGTTGAATGTCTTGCAAGTAACTATCCATTTGTCTCTGGGTTCATAAATTTGGTATGTGGTATTAATTAAGTCCTGTCCTAAACTCTTTTTTCACAGCAGGACCAAGAAGCAGGGGACCCAAAATTGCTACATTTGGTTCAAGATGCCCAGAGAAGCATACAGCTGATATCCAAAGATAAACTAGTGTGAGTGGAAGCTACCAAGTTAACTAACAAATATTTGTTAAGGAGTAAATGAATGTCAAGAAAGAAGCAACAAGAAAATGCTTTGAATTGGGAGACAGGAGACCACCCAGTCTTCTGAATCTGAAGCTTGCTAACTCTCTCACACCGGTCAGTCACATGCCTGCTCTGGGCTTCATTTTCCTCATCTGTAGAAGGGAGCTGCTGGAGTGGATCTTCTATTTCAGGGCACTACAGAGCATATAAAGAAGTACAAAATTCCCAGCCTCTCCATTAAGGAATCTGTTCAGTATTTAAACTAACTGGACTGCCACTTAAAAAAGTAACTATCAAAAGAAGAGATAAATAACAATTCCAAAAGAATAGCTCATGAGCCACCGCAAGGCGGCCTTGTAAGCAAAATGAAAGGTAGAAGTAATTATTTTAAAAGAAAAATAAGGCACTACGGATGCAGTTGTAGCCCATGTGAAGTACAGCTGGGCCGCCAGTGGAGGGAGACGTTCCGTCCCTTCCCCGGTCTCGGAAATTTCGCTCAAATTCGTAGAGGGACAGCAACGCCCTCCCTCAACTCCCAGAAGACGTGATTAAGGAGGGTAATTAACCCGAATGGGAAGTAACCTGGGGGAAGGGCCGCTGGACCGGGGTCGGGACGCGCCCGCGGAGGCCGTGCCAGCGTGGCGAGGGGAGCGGGCGCCGGCCGTACCGCGGCGGGCGGAGGTGACACGCCGCCCGGGAACCGCCGCGACTCACCGGCTCCGCCCGTCTCCTGGCGCCGCACCTCGGCCCTCCGCGCCCGCCTGCTCACTGGGCGGTGGCGGCGGCGAGGCCGGCCAGGTCGGTTACCCGGTGTCCAGGCAACCGCGGGGCGGCTTCGCGGGAGCAGGCCGGCCACAGCCCCGGGCCTCCCGGCTCGCGCGCCCGCGGCGCCCTCGGGCTCCCGGACGTCGCCGCCGCCTTCCCGGCGTTTCCGCGCCCTGCTCCAGGCCTGCGCTCCGCCACCGCCTCTCGCCCCTTTTTCTTTCTTTGCCGTCCACCATACTGCACCAAATTCCTTTTGCACATTACTGAAGAGGAAAAGGTTAGGGATGGCCGGCCCGCTTTCCTGTGATAGCAAGATTAGAATAAAAGAGGAACACGTATTTTATTAAATATTTTATGAAGACAGCAGAACTTCGTTTCTGTACCTTCGGAAAGAGATTTCTGAAGGAAAACACACACAACCCACCCCCACCCCACCCCCGAATCTGTTTTATTGGTTTGGTTTGTTTGTTTCGCCCCTTGGGACATAAAAAGAAGAAGATACGTGATGAAGTTCACTTTGGTTTGGTTGGTTATTCTAAGGTGACTTTAGTATTGAGAAATCTGAACAAATGTAGGGAAAAAGGAAAACTTTTTTGCGTGTTTGAGGGTTGGATCAGGGAAGGTGAAATGAATTCAAACCATTTGTCTTTCTCTAACAAAAAATTTTGGAGCATTGGCCTTCCTCACAAATTTTTAAGAAGAAACATAGACTTTGTTTTTTCTGCAATGAATATATACTGAGACCCAAAAGAAGCTTCAGAGAAGTACATTTGTACCTTCCACTATTCTGACTGACCTCTTGGATGAAACCAAGTACTAGAGGATAAACTAAAGGTGGTTAAAAACATAGAATCAGGATAAAGATTAGTACTCTCACCCAGACAGATCATATTTCCAGGCAACACTGGGAACAGGCAACTGCTTGCGCTTGCAATGGTTAAGTCAGCAAAATTTATGACCTTAAGATGCAATTCAATCAGTAAACTTCGGGGTGGGGGTGGGGTTTCTTTCCAGCCAAAGATGACAAAAAAGGAGCAATAAACAAACTGGAGCAAGGTCTTAATCTTAAATTAATATATGCAGAAACAGAGCTCTTTTTGCAATTAAATAATAGATTCCAGAATGCACTTTTCCCTTTCCTATCTCTCGATTATTTAAATTTACTTGTTAGCAATACAATGTTAAATTTTGAACTAAATGAATCATTTGCATACACAGTCAATATATATTCATGAGTGTTCAAAATATCTAAATGAATGTATTAGAATGTTACCTCAATTTTTCTCATAAAGTAAAACTTTACCTACAAGAAACTTCATTCTTGGCAATTTTCTCTTAATTAGAAAACATTAATGTAATTTGTATACACCTAGTGTGGTAAGCAGATTTCTAAGATATCCCAAATTACCATCCCCTGATATACAGGCCCTGCTGTAATCCTCAGGATTGTAAACATTATGGGTTGTACTTCCATGATGAGTTTGTTATATGACACAGTTGACTTTAATATTGAGATTATCTAAGGTGAGTCTGACCTAATCAGTGAGTCCCTTAAAAGAACTGGACTCTTCCTGGAATCAATAGATTTGAACATCAGAGATTTCACACAAGGGAGACTTTGGAAATGGGTGCAGCACATGGCAAGATATGTAAGCAGCCACTAGGAGCTGAGAATGACCCACGCTAGATAGCTAGTGAGACAAGGGTGCCTCAGTCCTAGAACCCCAAGGTCTGGAAGGGCTGAATTTTGCCAACAAGAATGAGTTTGGAAGAGGAAGCTAAGCTCCAAATGAGAATGCATCCTGACACCTTGATCTTGGCCTTATCAGATCCTGAGGAGACAACCTAGTTAAACTTACCCATACTCCTGACCCACAGATTACGAGCTAATAAATGGATGTTGCTGTAAATTGCTAAGTTTATGATAATTGTTACGCAGCAATAGAAAACATACCTAGCTATGAACTTACTTAAAATGGAATTCCATTTTTATAAAGTTGAAGGGCATCTCAAAAACCCCAGGGACAGGATATCACTGGAATTTTAGTAAAATGGGAATCAGACACTGCAAAGTCACCAGCATTCTATCTCTGGCTCTCAACTAAATTGAATATCTAGGTCCCAAGTCTGTGCCTCAACTGCAAGAATCTCACCGGCTCAGCAGTTCAAGTGGACAGAGTCATGAAGGGTCAAGTGCCCCCGCCCCTCCAGCTTAAGAAAGGCAGTTCAAGTGGCCATCTGGAGCTGAGCAGACACTTCTGAAGGTGCCACTACATTCTTGCCATAGGTACAGAGCAATTATTTTTACAATTAGAAAGAGCAAATAAATGTATCATGTGACATATAAAAAGAGGAAGGAAGTCTGTCATGCAGCTCCCTAACCAGACCTAGGAAGACGTAGCAAAATTACTAATTACCTATT
Organism: Dasypus novemcinctus; assembly: GCF_030445035.2. Classification (NCBI taxonomy): domain Eukaryota; kingdom Metazoa; phylum Chordata; class Mammalia; order Cingulata; family Dasypodidae; genus Dasypus; species Dasypus novemcinctus. The sequence continues at coordinate 49,072,016 of NC_080688.1, forward strand.
TATAATCACAATCGGACAAAAACTTCACCCACTGCCCACTTTTGTGACAAACAATATGGTTGGTATACTCAAAACCTACCACTAAAAATCACCCAGAAATGTTTAAATGAAATATAATAAACACTTTTAAAATGCATTGCTGAGTGTACAAAGTAAGGGAAATTGCCACAAGCAACAAAATGAAGACTAAACTAAAATAGTTTGAATGAATTCTGAGGCTTGCCTTAGGATCAACAAAGGCAGTTCTAGTTAAATGTTCACATGTGGATAGGAGATGAGCTCCGGGGCATACATGTGATGAAGAAAAAGACACTAAATAAAAGTAAAGACAATAAAATATTTACCCACTATTTAAGGGAAAGTGTAGGAAAGCCCTTCGATTTAAAAAAAAGTCTCCCCTTTCAAATTTCCAAATTTGAAAATCTGGACCTGCTTTCACACAGATTGGAGATTTTAATTTATATTTTCTTAATGGTAGATGAACTGCACAAAAATGATCTCAGGCTAGTGACACACCTTGGGCATCTACCAGAAGCCAACTCAAACCACTCCAAAGGAATATATCCTAAATCCAAGCTGTTAGGACTTGCCATGGATACAACCCTGATTAATGTGAGCTCAAAAATCAATACACAAGGTAAAAAAAGAACCATTAGGAAATGTAAACCAACAAAAACAAATGACAGAATTAGACTATGAGGAATGTCTGATAATGAATTTAGAGGAGAATATTATAAATGGTTTTAAATTATGAATATTAAAAAGAAAAAACTGAAAAGGGAGAAGAGATGACAACACTATTGAAAAGAATTGGGCATGAAAAGAAAACAAACTAACTTCTGGAAGTAAAAAGTCTAGCTATTAGAAAAACAAAATCCAATAGATGGGTTAAATAGCACTTAAGCGAGAGATGCAGAAAAATTAATCAACTGAAAGATCAATCTAAGGAAAGTACCCAGAAAGTAACACAGAATGATAAAGACATAAAATGTGTAAAAGAGAACCTGAGAAACATAGAGGGTACAACAAGTTATAGCTACATCTAATACAAGCATAGGAAGACTAGAAGGAATTGGACAGAGGCAAAAGTTCAATATTTAACGCCTGAAAATTTTCAAGTGATAAATGCTACTAAGCCACCATAAAGAAAATAAAAATTTTGATTAAGATAAATGCAATTAAACAAACATACACCTATTGTCCTAAACTGAAGAATGCAATAGACAAGGAGATCTTATTAGCAAATAGAAAAGACTAATTTTATACAAAGATAGCACAAACAGAAATAGCAGATTTTTCTACAGTAACAATAAAAGACAGTGGAATGATATAGTGATAGTACATAGGAGAAAGAGCAATCAAAATAAAATTGCATTCCTTTCAAAGTTATCCAAGAATGCAAGCAAAATGATCATATTTTCAAAGAACAAAATTTACTATAAGCTGACTGTTTTAGTTTGCTAGACTACGGAAATGTACTGTACCATAAATCAGTTGGTTTTTACAATGGGGATTTATTATCTTACAAGCTTACAGTTCTAAGTCTGTGGAAGTATCCAAATCAAGGTCATCAGGTGATGCTTTCTCCCTGAAGATCAGCTGCCAACGATCCTGGACGCATTTGTTATACGGCAAGGCACATGGCAGTGTGTAGTGGTCTCTCCCTTCTCTTCCAGTTTTCATTGCTTTGGATTCTGGCTTCCTCTCTCCTTGTCTGAATTTCATGCTGTTATGAAGGACTCCAGTAAGAAGATTAAGACCCACTCTGGGCCACACCTTACTGAAGTAACCTAATGAAGAGGCCCTTAAATGAAGTAACCTGGTCAAAAGTTCCCACCCATGATAGGCTCACACCACAGGAATGGCCCAGCTTTAAGAACTTTAAGTTCTGGGGTCCATCCAACTTCAAACCATCACAGAAGACCTACACTGAAAGCAGTATTTTAGAAAGATGAAAAATAGTAAGTAAAGATATTAGAAGGATATGTGGTTAACTTAAACAAGTTTGTCTATATGAAAACACTTCAACCATTCACTTGTCACCTAGTTGTTCTTAGCTTTCTTTCACTAATCACCATCTCTCCAATCATTCTTTAAGACCTGTCCACTCTATTGTTTTAATATATCTCCTGACAGTGCTAGACCCTTTCAAAAACTAGATTTAATAAGTGTTCTGAGCCACTTTTAAATTTTACAGCACAGTTATTTATAGCCACTTTTAGTTAAATTAAATGCATACCACCCCTGCCATAGAGAATTACCTAAATTCATCTTTTTATTGATAGTTTTATTAAGATGGACCAGAAGGGCCCTCTGTTTATAATTGGAACTAGTATGTAATTTTATCTTAAGCATTGTCATGATATCACTTTTTCTAAATAAAAAAATATTGTCTTTGGCAAACATTCTCTAAAATTCAATTTGCTTATCAAAAGTACTTATATTCAACAGACTTCAGCTCCTACACTCTGGTTTATTGGACTTACCCCACTCAGCTAACATGGAGTTGAAGAATGTCAATCACCATACCATGGAGCCTAGAGTGCCTACAACTGAAAGCAGGAGGATTACAGCCAGTATCCATGTGGAATCTAAGCCCCCTCTTGACATAGATGTGGAATGGACTCAACCAATCCAAAGTCCACAGGAAGGAGGACTACAGTAAGGATAAGAGTGGACTTACTGATATTCTATTCATGAACTATTGTGGTTAGTAATCGAGAAAATGTGGCATTGGTGTGGAAAAAGTGGCCATGGTGGCTGCTGGGTGCGGGAAATAGGAGGAGGAATGAGATGTGGAGGCATTTTCGGGACTTCGTGTTGTCCTGGGTAGTGCTGCAGGGACAATTACCGGACATTGTAGAACCTCCCACGGCCCACTGGATGGAACATGGGAGAGTATGGGCTATGATATGGACCATTGACCATGAGGTGCAGCGATTCCCAGAGATGTACTCACCAAATGCAATGGATGTGTATGATGATGGGGGAGAGTGTTACTGTGGGGAGGAGTGGTGGGGTGGGGGCGATGGGGGTGAATGGGGACCTCATATTTTTTGAATGTAATATTTTTAAAAAATGAATTTAAAAAAAGTATTTATACAGCAAATTCATGTTTATATTGTTAGTAATTCATACTAAAGTACCATGAAAAAATAAGAAGTTCCAAAAGAGTATTACTGATGTTTTCCTGTAATGACATATGATTTATAATAGTTCAAGGTCAAAACCATTTTGCTGATCATCAATAGTATAGAATTTGGATACTTAATCCTAAATCAATTCATGTTCTAATTCCTAAAGTAAATGTTAAATGATCCTCAATGCTAAAATTTCCTACAGAAAACCCTGTGACCACCCTCCCTGAGTTGGGGTATAATCCAGACAAATGAACTCAGTTTTGATCATAAGATTTCATTCATTCCACCTGCTTGTCATAAAACATATGGATCTACTGTCAATCCGTATGCTTTATAGCATACATACAATCTAATACTCCACCAGAGAAGACAACTTCAACATCTTTCTCCACAGCTTTAACAAATGCGTGCCTGCAATGATGGATGCAGGCCATTATATATTTAGTCATAACCTACAAAATTGTGCAGGACAGTGTAAACTATAATGTAAACTATAGTCCATGGTTAGCAATAATGCCTCAATATGTGTTCATCAACTGTAAAAAATGTACCACACTGTGCTTGCTTCAGCAGCACATATACTAAAATTGAAATGATACAGAAATTAGCATGGCCCTTGCACAAGGATGACATGCAAATTCGTGAAGTGTTCCATGATTTTTAAGTTGTTGATGTGGGAAGTGTAGGGAGTGGGGCATATGGGAACCTCTTACATTTTTTAATGTAATATTTTGTGTGATCTGTGTATATTTTAAAAAAAGAAAGATAAAAAATTAAATTTAAAATAAAATAAAATGAATGATAGCTGTTGGAAAAAAATGTTTTTGAAGGAAGGATGATGTTGTTAATATGGGAAAGTGTGGAAAGGGGAAGAAGAGGGAATTTTTTATGTAACATTTATGTAATCAAAAGCTTCTTTTTAAAAAAAAATTGAGAGAAGAAGTTTGCTGAAAGGATGGTATTGATAGAAGATGACTTGTTTTAAGATTTAAAATTGTATATCTTTTCTACATTCTTTGTTATTTTCCTCAAACCAACACCAGGTTATCTCGTCAGAAATTTTTAGATTACCATATTTCAGAGTCATTTTGACTGTGTTTCATTACTTTCAACTTTTATCAAAAGACACTATATTAAAAAGACAGATGAAATATACCACTACATTTTTAAAAGGTTGGTGACATTGTACATCATATCACTCAATGCTCCCATACAAAACGCCATGTAAGAAACTGGTGTGTGTGTGCATATGTATGTATGTGTGTGTGTGTGAGAGAGAGAGAGACAGAGTAAGACAGAAAATAAAGGAAGAAAGATTGTTAGATTAGACAGGCAGTTGTTTAACCCAAGAAATCAATGTATTATCATGTATAAATTATGAGATTTATATAGCTATCTGGATCTTTTACCTTTTCTGTCAGGCATTAAGCTTAATTCTAGCAATAATGTTATTTTCTACTTATTTTCTACTACTATTTATATTGTGCTAGTATTTCACTATTTTTACTGTATCTGACCTTAAATTTATTGGAAGAAGTGAGTTATATAAAAATAAATCATAAGTGTATAGGGCCACATGAAGTCAAAATAGATAAATTTTAATTTTATATGTTTCGTACATGATATTCTTTAATCTTATATTGTTCTTCAAGTTTTAAAAATTCCTAGGTTGTACATGTGGACATGTGGACGTATTTCTAAGATTCTTCTTTACTTAGATTGATGTATCTATACTTTGAGTTCAAAGTCTTAGGACCTATCACATATTTGAACCCTTCCAAAATTACCAATAAATCTGTTTATCAAATGAAAGCAGAAGTGTATAGGAAAGGAATACTCAGTAAAGTTGCAGCCTGTGAAATTCATGTCATTAGCAAGCTATCAGTATTAATTTTTGCACTATTCAGTGGAAATTAAATTGCTATTCTCTAAGACATCATGATGCTCCTTGGTCCATAGCATTGTCTTAGCACATTTGGATATTGTTTCTAAGATAGCGTTGGTTAAAGTTGATAACTAGTGTCCTAAAATTTATCATGATTTTGGAAAGTAGCAGATTCACAACATGACAAAGTTTTGGCTCCACATCTCCAACCCTTTGCATACCTAAGTGCTATAGTGAAGAATTGAATTAATCTGATGTTTTAGTTTATTACCTTTATCAAAATCCCTCTCTCAAATACTCAAACAACCATAATGAGTACAATCTTAGATTTGATAGTCTTTATCTACTTTGATTTTCCTTCCCTTTCTCAAGGGTAGGGTCCTAGCCTTCTGGTGGGAAATTTTATGGTATCAGTCAAAGCAAGTCACTTAAAAATATAGTCAAATCAATAATTAGATATAGATATTTACATGCAAACTCGTATACACACACATACACATATCATGGGATGGCCCCCTCAAACAACTTTCACTTTTCACAGCAGCCTCACATGTGCTCCAAAATAGAGAGATCTCAAAATGCATCATGGATGTGGATTTTGAAACATGGAATATACCAAATCAAATCAGAAAAAAATTCCTTAAAGATTTTTAGATTTATACTGATGAAAACACTGCCAATATGAACTAAAGAAGATAAACAATTCAAAATGAAAAAATATTTGTAGGCCCCCAAATGCCCATGGTCAGCAATCAGCCTGAGAAAGATTCTTAGGAGAAACCATGGGCCATTTCTCATCAAAAAGGATCAGGTCTCAGAGGGAATAGCCAGGTACCAAGGAGAACAGTAAATTAGGGAACCACTCCCAGGAGGTAAAAGGGGGACTCTATTTAAAGATTCCCTGCCTCTAGAGTAGAGAAAACTGCTGATATGTACCCAGAAGAATTTCTGAATTGCTATGGGTCAGGAGCTACATTTTACTTCCTGTTACTCCCCTTTTTTAATGAGTATGTCTAATTCATTATCCTGTTTCCATCAATGTACGTTGGGTGTTGGGGGAAGGCAAGTTGTCTTTTTTTTTTTTTAAGATTTATTTTTTATTGTTTTCTCTCACCTTCCCATCCGCACCACCCCCCCACCCAGTTGTCTGTTCTCCGTGTCCATTTGCTGCGTGTTCTTGTTTTTGTCAGCTTCTGTTGTCAGCGGCATGGGAATCTGTGTCTCTTTGTTGTTGTGTCATCTTGCTGTATCAGCTCTCTGTGTGTGTGGCATCATTCCTGGGCAGGCTGCACTTCCTTTCACACTGGGTGGCTCTCCTTACGGGGCGCACTCCTTGCGCGTGGGGCTCCCCTACGTGGGGACACCCCTGTGTGGCAGGGCACTCCTTGCATGCATCAGCACTGCAAATGGGCCAGCTCCACATGGGTCAAGGAGGCCTGGGGTTTGAACTATGGACTTCCCATGTGGTAGACGGATGCCCTAGCCACTGGGCCAAGTCCATTTCCCGGCAAGTTGTCTTTTATTTAATACATTCACAGGTCTCTGAATAAAGAAGAGTTACACATAGTTATGGAGCTGCAACCAAGAATTACCATATGTACCTGGATAAGATATAAAACATGAGATTTTGGCCTTTGAGCCTGAATCCAAAAATGGGTGAGACTTAAGAGGGTCATGGGTAGGAGTGAGAATATCTTCCTAGAGAGAAGAATGTAATTCATTGTGGTCAGAAGACAGGCTTCAATGAATTAATGATTAGGTATGCAAGAATAATCAGGGAAAGCCTTTGCACCATGATGCAGATCTGATACTTGTGAAAGGAGAGTGGAAGATGCTCAGATAGTAGTGCAACTCTGAGAAAGTCTCCATAAAGCCAAATCTGAGGCATTTGATGAGGTCATGCTTATTCTAATTACTTCCAGTGGTGTCAAAGGATAAAATCCACTTGGTAAGCAACGTGTTGAGAGGTCAAATGGCTTTGGTATATAGTCACGATGGCAGCAATAATGATTATGAAGGCTGGATGGTCAGTTGAATTTTTCAGATGACCCTGAGTAGTGTATACATAGAAAATGACAAACTGAGGGCCTTGCCAGCTAATTCAAAATATGAGTCCAAAATGACAAATATCCTATGTCAACTTTCAAGGAATCTTTCACTTTCTAAAGCCAAATCCAACTAGAAGCCAGAGACCAAGTTTCCCATTAATTTAGTCCAAATAATACAGCCTCCTAGGGCACAGGACAGGGTGAAGAATGGTGGAGAAATGGATCCAGAGGAGCAAATAAAAAATATCCAGCAGGGTGCTAAATGTTTCTATATATATATCAAAGATGGTGCCCTGAATAATCCAACCCAAGATGGACCTAGCATTAGGGTGAGGGATAATAGGCAGCAACTGAAATTTCAGATATTTTTGGTAAAGATACAAAAGCAGGAGTGTTCACTTTGGCAGCACATATACTAAAACTGAAACAATACAGAGAAGATTAGCAAGGCATCCTTGCCTGTGCAAGGATGACAGGCAAATTCGTGAAGCATTCCATATTTTATCATTATTATTTCATTTTCTTATTAATTGTATTTGGCTATTTTATTGACTTCAGTTTTAAAGAAGTTTTGATCACAGAAGTGTTGCAACTGTGGTAGGGGAGGATCACTGGAGCAGGGTGTCAGTGATGGGCAATACATGAGAGGACATTCACTTGGACATATATAAAAGGCATATAAATGTTTTCAAATGTTCATGAGGCATTGTCACAGTGGGTGGAGAGTCACACAATAACAAGAAGAATATCAAATTCCCATTCTGGGAAGCTCTGCCACATTCTCTAACAGGACAGCAAGAATCCCCCAAGTGCAAGGGCAATGACTAGTGAAAGAGGATGGTCCATTGATGGGCTCTTAATATTGATGACTATGCTTATGAACCTTTGTGCTTTAATCTTTTTAAAGATTTATTTACTTATTAATTTTCTTTCCCCCCATCCACCTCCCCCACCCTGCTGTTTTTGCTGTCTGTGTTGATTCCTGTGTGATCTTCTGTATCTATTTCCCTTTTTCTCTTCTCTTCTCATCTTTCTCCTCTAGGATTTCACCAGGATTCAATTCTGTGGAGAGAGGTTCCCTGTCAGCTATGCCACCTTAGTTCCTGGTCTCTGCTGTGCTTCACCTTGACTCTCTCCTTTGTCTCTCTTGACCAAAAGGGGGGAAAGGTAAAGACAAATGAGTTTATATGACTGAGACTTGAAAGTGAGTTGGGAGATCATTCCAGAGGTTACATTAATGCACATCTCAGCAGATCTCATTGACAGCCAACGTAGATACTACCCTGAGTGCTCTGAAAACATCCAGACACTATAGTCAGGGCAGAGAGCTCAGGAGTTTGGTCCCTTCCAATGGGCGCTACATTGGAATTTATGCTTCCCAATGTGACCAAGTTAGACTCAGTTGTGGTTTCCCTACACATGGCTCTACCATCCCTTCTTTTTGAACCTATAATTAGCACTAGAGTTGGTAAGTGTACATTCAAGAGATTTACATTTTTGGGCTGTCCCTGTGCCATCTGGGCCCCGAATTTCAAAGGAGTTGCAAAACCCACTCTCCAGTTCATTGGACACAACCAGGACAACTAACAAGGAGGTAAGGATGGACAACCCCTTACCAAGGAACCAAGAGAGTCCACAGCTTCAAGCAAGCTAGTCCCATCCATCAGCCATGTGGGATTGAAGCCCCCTCTCAATCAGAGGTGGAATGGGCATCACCACCCCAGAATCTTCAGGATTGTGGAATGAAATATGGACTAAAGTAGACTTACTGGTATTCTGCTATAGACATATTGTTATTCTACCAGTGGAAGAAATTATATCATTGATGCAGAACAGATACAGGCCATCATATATCTTGCCATACCTACAGAATTGTGTGTGAGAGAGCGTAAACTAAAATTTAAACTATAATCCATGCTTAGTGGCAATGCTCCAAAATGTGTTCATCAATTGCAATGAATGTACCACACTAATGAAGGATGTTCTTAATGTGAGAAAATGTGGGAGGGGTAGGGAGTAGGGCATACGGGAACCCATTTTATATTTTTATGTAACATTTATGTAATCTCTCTTTTAAAAATCAAATTAAATTAAATTAAATTTTTTTAAAAAGCAGAAGGACCCTAAAACCCAGGGAGACACCAAGCCTCAGAAATAAATCCCTGAAACAGCATGAAGAAATAAGAGTAGATTATAAATCATGACATTTATAGCAATTCCATACAGAGATAATCTGAGAAAGCCCCACAACCTGCTCAAGTCAATCACAGCCACAAAAAGGAAGAAAATGCAAATGAAACTTTTCCATGCTCACTGCCCTCCTTGAGAAGGTTGTGATAAGAATGAGATCCCAGGGAGATCTTAAAAAAGCTCACAAAATAGTCACAGAGTCTACAAACCAACCAGTAAAAGCCCCAGTGAGACCTTAAACATAGTTTCAGATTCCAATGGAACTGGATGCTGACAAGCCAAGATTGTAGAGTGAGCTCTGTCTCAAGTCTGCTGGCGTAAGACAGAGATATACCACACCTATCTACGCTAACATGCTCCGTAAACTACCACAGGAAGATGGAATTTTGGATAGACTCTGAATTCACTGGGTAAAACTGAAATGAATGATATTGAAATATGTGAGCTCCCTTGAAATGGACTAGATTCAGTTATCACCAGTCAATCAAAAGGGATCTTCCAAATAAAGGTTATTTAACGAACAAATTTTTAAATGTCCCATTTTCCACTTATATATGTCCCGAGAATTCGTACCAAGAACTTGTTTGAACACACATACACACACACACAGACACATGCATATATACACAGTGTGTTTCTACATAATATGCTGTCCCACAAGCAACCTGAGCAAAAGATCAAAGCGAACAGAATATTTACAACTTCCACAATATCGTTCTGTATACTATAAGGCATTTCAATTCTTAATTCCACCAAAGTAATTTCCCCAAATGGCCTACTTTGTGAGTCTGAACCATTACTTAAACTGTGCAATTTTTCTCAATGCACATATTTCTGTAGCTCAATATCATTAAAATATGTTTCTAAAGCAGCAAATACATTTGCAGTTATTTAGGTTTATTACATGAATGTGAGACTAATTCTAGAATTCCCATAAATATGAGTTTAAATATTATCTTCCAGACTGTCTTTAAAATTTAATTATAAATTTTAAAACACCAAATTTCAATGTTAAGAAAACTCTACTTTTCATTAGAATTTAACAAATTAGAAATATCCAACTAAAATTTTCCCTGCTTTTCAAAATATGTGAAAATTTTAAAATAAATATTAAGACATTTTTGCTTCAAATTAAAAACTATATGTTAGATTTCAGCATCAAGACAATTTTTATGACCAGCTGCCCAAATCCTGAAAATATTTTATAGTAGAAATGTCACTTCTTTAATACACACACAGCAGTTTCAAGGCTTTTGTCACATTCATTATTTCTCTTCATAATCTAGAGGCTCAGAAGTGATTATTAATATGTCATAATATCTATGTTAAAATTTTCTTTTATATCTTATTAAATTTTTCTTCTTAAGCCTCTATTTTTCATTATATGATTTATACACCTAGATAGAAATATCACTAATAAAAATAGTCCTGCTAAAGATATATGGCATAATGGTTTCATTCAGGAGACAGTTATATTCAAAAGATTAATATTCTCTTTAATATGTTGTTTAAAATAAAGGATCTATCCATTTATTTATACAATTATTAGTTTGTACTTACATATTACTTCTTTTGGCACTTATAAACCCCTTGCTTCTCATCTTGCTAATATGTAACATTATTTAGGAGGAAAAATGAAATATGACAAACACATTACATTTACTGAATCCTTGCTACATAGCAGACAGTGCTCTAAGTACCTTACCCTTATTAATTTATGATAATCATCACAATGATTCTCTAGAGGTAGTTACTAATCATTTTTATAGATGAATTGCTAAAGTATACTTTGTCCTCAATGGAGGACAAAGTAGTCAAATCCAAGAAGTCTGATTAAATTAATACAATTACAACCTTATCTTCTTTGCTTCACCACTTCATATATGAGAAAACATAGGGAAACATACATTATTTACCCTAAAATCACAGTTTTATATTTATAAGTATAATTGAGGTTACCTGATTTTAAATCTATATTTCCTCAAAATGATTTCTTAGAACTAAACGATTTTCTGAGAACTAATACTGGTTAAAGTATATGGTTCAAAAGCTACCAGAAAGAAAATTTACAATCAAGAGCAGTTGGGTTTCCCTGAAGGACACGTTTCTCAAATCTTTCAGAGCTGGATTTTATGGGAGCCTTGATAAAAGAGGAAATCATTGCCTAAGAATAAATATTCAAAAAGATGGGCAACATATATTGTTTGAAGACATGCTATAAGATTCTGCATTAGGGGAATGTTTCTAAATATATCAACTCCACATCCAAATTATAATAAATTCTACTTTGTTACACTTTTAATACTAGAATATCTATGTACTAAACACTTCTAATTATTCCAGATTACAGTAATTCTTCAAAGCATCACATTATACAGTAAATGTTTCAACTGTGAAGCTGTAAAGCAAAGTGTTCTTCAGAAACTCTCCAATTTCAGTCCTTAGTCTAGTCTCACCTGTCTGCTTGCCACCCGCTCAAACTTTGCAATTCTTCTCCACTCTCACCAAGGAATATGTGAATAGGATAGTCAAGTCCAGGACTGCTCTAATTCTTTTCAGTAATAGTCAAAACTTGTGTTTGCCTGCAGAGGTTTCACCAGTGGGAAATGAGAGCCCACCAATTCACCTGACACATGAAAAATATGGAATATAAATGAGGAACTAGAGGAAATAGGTTGTCATCATCCCAATCTTAAAAGGAAAAAAAAACTGAAGAAGTTAAATGTTCACATCACAGAGTACTGCTCCTTTAAACATCTTATGGGAAAACATATAAAGAATGTAACTCTACCAGATGTATGTGTACCGTTAAACTTAATTTTCCTGATTTAAAGATCTAGAATTCCTACTGCACCATAGTTTTAATTTATTCTTTTGAAATTACTAATGAAAACTTTAATCATCCTAAAGCAATTTACTTATAGTTAAAAGAATTGTAGCAATTATGTTTGCTATTAGCATTGGTTTGTAGCAAAACATATTAATTCATAAAATAACTCATAAGTTTAAAATAATTTCTATTTTTATATGTATTTGAAATTGAGAAACTACTTTTCCAAAGGAGTTTGCTTCAAGAACAATTTGTGGGAAATTGTTTATTATAAAAGGAAACTATTCCTACAGTTATTCATGTATTCATTCATTCAATAAATATTTACTGAGCACTTAGCTATGTGTCAACTATATTTCTTGCACTGAGCAAAACAAAGTCCCTGCCCTGATGCAACTTATATTCTAGTCTGAGAGACAGACAAGCCATGAACAAATGAATATTTAATACCAAATACAAAGAAGAAAACAAACAGTGTTTAAGGAGTTAGAGTAATGAGGGAGGGTGTTGTTTTAGATGTGTACTTTAGGAAGGCCTCTTGGAGAAGGGTCATTTGAAGAATGACTTGAATCAAGTGAGGAAGCAAGTCATGAGATTATCTGGCGAAAAGTGCCAATTTTGGCAGAAGCAACAAATGACAAGGCCCAGAGGCAGGAAAATGTAGGTGTTTCTGCTATTTTGATAGACTTGCACTGAGGAAGTCTTACACTGTGGAAGGTGAAACTACTTTGTTCAAAAGCGTATACTAAAGATAATCAGGCTGAAATGGAAATTATGTTTAGTAGAACATACAAAATCTATACAATGCTGAGACCGGACATTGGTTTTGGAAGTTGGGAGAAATAGGTCACTCAGACAGGTAGCTAACTGAGGGTATCCGGAAGCTACCAAAATGTATACTTAAAGTGCACAAAAGCAATAGATTGGAAATCAACTGGCAACTTTTAATATCAGAACAAGACTGGCAAGGGCTAAGGCAGTGAAAAAGTAAATGGTGCTCCAAAAGCATGAGATAGTTGTCACAGGAGACAGTCCAACCCACCAAGGGAAGAGCTGCACAAGGCTAGGGTTGTGCTTCTCTGGGTAGGGGATATTGGTACAGGGCCTTGTTTTTTCTTAGAGTGGGTTCTGACTCCCAGGGCAGAAGCTGAACTAAGTGTTTCTTTCATTCATGCTGAAGTAATTATGATTCTGCTGCTGCTATTTTGGCTCCCTATATGTATGAAAAATCACATATGAACCCAAATGCAACTTACACTGACATTATTATCCTGTTCACCAGTCAAATACAAGCTAACTTATATTACCAAAACATATATTGCAGAAAAAAGACAAAACTTGATGTGTTTGAGGGAAATTAGTGCAAGGTGTCTAGAGTCAGAGAATAAGCAGGAGTGCTAGGAAATAATATCAAACAAGTAACCAGGACCAAATCCTATAGACTTTAGTTAGGTCAGCCAGGGCCAAATCATAAAGGTATTAAATGAGATTTGGGTTTTATGCTAAGTGTGATATGAAGCAACTGGAGGGTTAGGAGCAGGGAAATAAAGTAATCTGTCTTCCATATTTAAAGGAACCCTCTGACAGTTGTATGAAAAATAGGTTCTAGGGGTCAAGAAAGGAAAACTAAAATTGAGCTAAAGAGCTGCCCAGGTGAGAGATTATGATGGATTAATGTTTGAGAGCCATGACCACGGTAATAAATGGTCGGAATGTGACAATATGCTGGAAGATAGAGCCAAGGGGATTTGCTGATGAGTTACATGTGGGTTGTAAAACAAAAAGGAGTCAAGAATGACCACAAGGATTTTGTTATTGTTGTTTTTTGTTTCGTTTTTTGCTTCTTCCAGGTGAATATGGGTGTCATTTTACTGAGATGGAAATAAAAGAAGAAGCAATTTTGGCAGGGGCTCAGGAAAATTCTGTTTTGGATTTATTAAGGTTGAAATACCTAATAGAAATTGAAGGGGGGTATTTAACATCTCAAAATGACACCACGAGCTTTTGGATGGCCTTTCAAAATATGGAACTGAATGAAATCACCTGGGAGTAAGTATAAATACAGAAGAGGTCTGAGACTGATTCCTAGGACATTCCAACTTTAAAAATAAATTTTAAAAATTGACATAGGTCCAGCCTGGAAATGAGTGAAAAGTAAGGCAATGGACACTCAGAAGAGTGGGGTATCACCAAATTCAATGAAAGAAACTATTTTAAGAGAAAAAGGAGATCAATTGTGTCAAATGCTTTTGATAAACTACATAAAGTGAGGACTGAAAGAATCAATGAATTTAGGATGGGTTGGTCATTGGCAATCTTGACCTGTATGGTTTCAGTGAAGCAGTGGAGTGCCTTGAGGAAATAGGAAAAGAATGGAGGTGGGAAGTATTGACAACTATTGTAAGGCATGTGCCATAAAGGAGAATAAACCTGTGAGCACTAGCTGGAGAGAGGTGAGGTCAAAGGAGGGTTTTAGGGAGAAGAGAAATATTACAGCATGCTTACTTCATAATGGAAATGGTACAATATAAATGGGGGACTTGGTGACGCAAGAGATGGAGGGGATCATTGTGATGCAAAACAGATGACAGTAAAGAATTAGTGTAGAGATATATTTACAATGACGAAACTACTAGGCTCCAAACCCACAGAAAATAAAAAGAGAAAATTTTAAAAATATATAGGGGGCCTCACAAATAAGCCAGATATTCCTAGGAGTTGAAACAGAACAATATAGAAATGTTGCCAGAACAGGTGTTAATAGCGTCCAACAGGGGGACCTGGAAACTAGTTATATTGAAAAATAAGGACTAAAGTGCCATTCAAGAGTCAGTAACCAGAGCCAGGCTTACTTCTGGAATCTTTTTGCTGACCACTGGTTGGGTCTATGACCTATAGCATACTCTGTTCTTAGGAAGAGCAAGAGGACAAAGGTAAGTGTGACCACTTGTCTAGGAACTGAGCCAAGTCACATTCTGGCTCAGTAACTCTTCTTTGAGTTATTCCCAATATGTCCATGGTGATAAAGTTTCAAGTGCCAATAGAGATCTTAGGTTTTTCTCTCTGCCAAACGGCTAGGAGAGAAAGAGAAGAAAGAGAAGCAGAAAGAGTGCATGGTTGTTCATTCAAAAACAATCTATAAATCAAAAGTCCAAAATAGATAAGGAAATCTAGCAATAAAAAACAGAACAACAAAATCAACAATTTGGATGTGAATTGACCTCATGTGACTTTAAAAAATAAAATGTTTTGGGAAAAACACCCAAATAACTATTTTTAGAGTCCTAGTTATTTTCAAATAACTAATTTTTTGTTTGAAAAATTTCTACAAAATGCCTAATTGGTACCATATAAAATCTAAGTGCTGGGAATGAAACAAAAAAAAATAAGAGAGATAAAAATCATTGCTCCCAATGGGACAATGGAGCATACATTCTATCAGATGAGATAAATGGAGAAAAAAATCTGAATTAAAATAAGAATAAATTAATCATAAGCAGTTTATATGAAATTGATCAAATAAAATCTTGGAAAGAGAAGAAAGTTGAAATTTTTGAAAAATACAAAAATGAATAAACTCTAGACTGTAAAGTTTGAAGAGAATCAGTAAATTGGAAAATCAAGAGCATTTTTAGAAATTAGGCATCATGAAAACTATAGCGAATTAGTTTAGAATTATAAAGGAAATATTGTTTTTACACACATCTAATAGCCACTCTAGAACAGGTGTGTCCTGGTTTGCCAGACTTTTAAGACAAATACCACACTGTGGGTAAGTTTAGTAGCATGAATTTATTAGCTCACATTTTCAGAAGCTAGAAGCCTTGCTTGGTCCTGGGCTCAGTAGTGTTCCGGCTGACTGGCAGTCCTTAGGTTTCTTGGCTTTCTCCATCATATAGCCATTTCTTCTTTCTTTTCCAGGTTCCACTGTTCTGGCTCCCAGCTCTTCCCCGTGACTTTTCCTCTCTCTGTCCGATCTTCTTCTGCTTTATAAAGAAATACAAAAATTTGGATTAAGACTCAACCTCATTCAGTTTGTCCACACCTTAACTAAAAATAGCATCTTTTCAAAAGGTACTTTTTACAGTGGGTTCACACCCCCAAGGAAATGGAACATGTTTAAATTGGGATATATAATTCAACCTACCACAAGAGGTCAGCAAACTTATTCTGTAAAAAGACAGGTAGAAAATAGTCTAGGTTTTGCAGGCTAGACAGTCTCTTAACTATTCAACCCCGCCATTGTATTGCAAAAGTAGCCAGAGAGAATGTCTAAATTAATGGGTGTGGCTTGGCTGTGTTCCAATAAAATGTTATTTACGAAAACAGACCTCCTATCAGTTTGGTCATGGGCTTAGTTGTGAATTCTGTTCTAGAAGAAAAGAGAGGAATCAAGGGAGAAGCACTGTTTTATGAGGTAAAAGCAAAGCATTTTCCAAGAACAAATATATTTATTACTCTGTTCAAAACAACTCTCTAAGTGCTTATCAGAATCATTAAAAAAAAATTATACCTAGATACATTAGAGTGTAATTACGGTACATCAAGGTAAAGAAGAAAATCTTAAAGAGAAAAATCTTAAAAGCCAACAGATGAAAAGAATCTATGACTTAAAAAGGAACAATATTATACCTACAGCAGATTTCTTCTCTGTTAACCATACCGGGAGAAACTGGAATAATATATGAAAATGCTAAGATAAAATAATTGGCAATATTTGGTGCCCTAGCAAATTATGATTCTAGAAGGAAGGCAAAATAAATCACGTATGATGAGAAAGATTGAGACAGCTTACCACTGTTAGACAGGCACTAAAAATTACAAAGCATGAACTTCAGCAAGAAGAAAATTCAATACGGAATAAAGGAATGGGATTAAAGTGACTATATGAATATATAGAGATTTATATGTGTATATATGCACACACGTACATATACATATCTAAATTTTCAATTACATCAGTATATTTTACTATTCTTTATAAAATAAATAATAATTCCAATTTGTAGTGTTCCTCAAAATTTAAACTTAAAATTCTAGTTAGAAAATATAGGATAGAGATTCTTAAATTTTCTTTGAAGAGGTACATAAGGGTGAATATTAAGTACTCTAAATAAACAAGACATCCAATAGAGGAGACCGAATGATATATTAAAACATTTTATTGAACAAAAGAAAGCATAGAAGGAAAAATAGAGGGATAAAAACAGCAGATGAAATAAATAGAAAAGAATAGCAAGATGGTAGAATTAAACCCAAACATACTAAGAATTACATTAAATACAAAGGTGTTGAGGATACTAACAAAAATTAGAGATTTTCAGACTGAATAAAAGATAAATATCAAAGGGTATGCTTTATATATACATTTTGAACCTAAGAAACAGATTGGTTGAAAATAAAGTATGGAAAAATACATAAAGTGCACCGTAAGCATAAGCCACCAAATCCTTAAATTAGAAAATTGAATCTGACAGTGCATAATAAAAGTTCTTATATACTAATCAACTGGAGTTTATTTGAGGAAGGATGGTATTATAATATTTACAAAATTATTAACATTCAAAAATCAACCAAGGTGATTTATCTTCAAGAGAGAGTAAGGGAGGAAAAACTAGCAAAAGTAGGAAACTTCTTCGAACTGATAAAGGGTATATATGAAATACCTACTTTCTCACCATACTTAATAATGTTCTATTAAATGCTTTTCTCCTATGATCAGAAAAAACACAGGAAGTTCTGTTCTTCCAATTTCAATTCAATATGATACTGGAGGTTTCGGACAATGAGTAAAGCAAGGTATATAAATTCTACAGGGAAATGTAAAACTGTCTTTATTCATTGATGACATGGATATTAATAGAAAGCACTCTAAGAAATTACACACAAGACAATTTCCTCAAATAAATTAATTCAGCAAAGTCACACACACAAGGCAAATATACAGAAAGTAACTGAGTTTCTATATAAAGAGAGCATCTAATTGGAAGATAATTTATTAATTCCATTTATAAGAGCAACTAAATATAAAATATGAACTTAGCAAAATTCTATACTGAAAACTACAAAACGTTGCTTAGAGATAATAAAAGTTGGACTCAGTTTTGACTTCTCTATGCATGCCTCTGTCCCTTCTTTTTGAACCCATAGTTGGTACTGGAGATGGTAGTTGTACGTCCAAGAGACTTGAATCTTTGGGCTGTCCATGTGTCAGTTGTGCCCTGAGCCTCAGCAGAGTTGCAGCACCTACGCTCCAGTTCATTGGACTCATCCAAGACAACTAACAAGGAGGTGAGGATGGACAATCACCATACCAAGAAACCAAAAGAGCCTGCAAATTCAAGAAAGAGTCCATCCATCAGCCAGGTGGGATCGAATACCCCTCTCAAATAGAGGTGGAATGGGCATCACCACCCAGAATCCTCAGGATTGGAGAATAAAATATGGACTAGAGTAGACTTACTGGTATTCTACTATAGACTTATGGGGATTCTAGCAGTGGAAGAAATTATATCATTGATGTGGAGACAGTGGCCACCAGAGGTTCTGAGAGCAAGGAGAGGGAAAACCAGGTTTAATGTGGGGACATTTTCTGGACTTAGAATTGTCCTGAATGACATTGCAATGACAGATACAGGTCATTATATATCCTGCCATAACCTACAGAATTGAGTGGGAGAGAGTATAAACTACAATGTAAACTATAATCCATGCTTAGTGGCAATGCTCCAAATGTGTTCATCAGTTGCAATGAATGTACCACACTAATAAAAGCAACTGTTAATGTGGGGAAAGGTGGAAGGTATGAGTAGTTGGGCATATGGGAATCCCTTTTATATTTTTGTGTAACATTTTGAGTAATCTAAGTATCTTTTTTAAAAAATAAAAAATATATTTAAAAAAAGAAAAGATCTAAATAAATAGTCATGTATTAGAACAACCAATGTTAAGATTTGATGCAAACTCAATCAAAATTCCATCAGGTGTTGTTGAATTCCACAAGTTGACAGTGAAATAAATAAGTAAATTCAAAGAAACTAGAATTGGCAAAAACTATCCCCCCCCCCGCAAAAAAGTAGGAGTGATTCCTACCATGTAATTACAAGATTGACATCAAAGTCACAGTCATCAACACAGTATGGCTCTGGCATTAAAGTTAATGCAATGGAATAAAGTTATATAAAGACATAAATTCACCATTATACACCAATTAATTTTCAAGGAAGTCTCCAAGGTGATTCAATAAGGGAAAGAAAAGCTCTTCAACAAATGATGCTATGACAAGTAGATGAAAACAAAAGACAAAAACAAAAGATCAACAACAAAAAAACTATTCTGATCCTAACCTCACACAATGAACAAGCATTAGCTGGAGAGGCATCATAAACATTAATCTAAAATAATTGATTAGGAAGCTTCTAAAATATCTTTGTCTCTTAGCAGTAGGCAAAGATTTCTTCAACAAGACACAGAACTCTAACCAAAAATAAATAAATGAATAAATAAATAGACTTAAAAGTACTTGCTGATCACAAGGAACTATTAAGGAAATGAAAAGGCAAACCAGATGGTATAAGAAAATATTCACAAAGCATACATTTAGCAAAAGAGTTGCATCTAGGATATACAAAGAAGTTTGGCGTATTACCAACAGCAAAGAGAGAGAAGAAAGTCAATAAAAACAGGGAATTCAAAAAAAGTTTTGAATTGAATCTTCACAAAGGAAGATTACAAATGACTGATAAGCACACATATACATACTTAATATCGTTAATCATCAGGAAAACATCAATTATTATTCCACACTGAAACGGGTAAAATGGACAACAACAAATGTTGACGAGAATGAGGAGTAACTATAACTCTCATCTATGCTGGTGTGAGTGTAATATTGTACAATCTCTTTGGGAGTTCTTTGACAGGTTTTTATAATGCTAAATATTCATCAATCATATGTCCCCACAGTGCTACTGCTAGGTGTTTGTCCCAAAGAAATAACATATCTCCACCCAAAGTCTTATATTAGAATGGTCATAACAGCTATACTCGTGATAGCTCAAATTTGGAAAGAACTCAAATATCTACCAGTGGTAGAATAGAAAAATAAACTGTGATATATTCATTTAATAGGATACAATTCAGGAAAGTAATTTCTAAAAAATAAAAAAATAATAATGATAATAGTAGTTACTGAGGCATGCAATAATACGTACAAATCTCAAAAAACATTATGCTGAGTGATTGAACCTAGAAATAAAAGAGAGTATACTGTATGATTTGCTTTATACGGATCTCAGTAACAGGTAGTACTAATCTATCATGATAGAATCAGAGCTGTAAATAAGTGAGGCCACTGAGGTTGAACGCAAGGTCACACAAGAAAACTCTAGGAGGTTATGGAAATATTTTATATCAGTATTGAGGCGGTGTTTACACATGTGTTAGATTTCTCAAAAATCATCATGCTGTACATTTAAGATATATACACTTAACTCCATAACAAATTATTTAATTCATATTGTTTAAAGAAGAAAGGAAAAGAACAGTATGCTTTAAAAAGATAGGAATTAATAAATGTAAGAGCAGAAAATAATGAAAGCAATAACAGAAAATCAATAAAACCTAAGTACTATTCCTGATAGAACAAAAATTAAAATAGAAAAGTCTCACACAAACAATATTTGGCTCCAAAACACATACCAATTGGAAAGAGTAGAGACTCAAATATTTATGTAAAAGTATAGTGGACAACTTT
The DNA here is from genome assembly GCF_030445035.2 of Dasypus novemcinctus. NCBI lineage: Eukaryota > Metazoa > Chordata > Mammalia > Cingulata > Dasypodidae > Dasypus > Dasypus novemcinctus. The sequence continues at coordinate 49,092,864 of NC_080688.1, forward strand.
CTGGCAAAAACTTAGATATAATGGAGTAAATTAATTGCAAAAGAAAAAGAGTAAACCTGTATATAACAAAATGCCAACAGAAAATTATATCAGTGGTCACAATTCCTAATACAAA